>NC_069503.1:1140504359-1140649359 GCF_027579735.1 Bombina bombina | reverse complement strand
ACCATCTCTTTAAATGCCTTCATTTGTGTGCAAGAATTAAATTGCAGTTATATTGTTTTACATAAAAAAGCACTAAAATAATGGCATTAACGGAGGCTGGTTGCACATCCCCAAAATATAAATGCCTGGAGATGATATACAGCTTGGAAGCATTAAGCTTTAAGACTCCTTGGAGCTGCCAAGGAATAAGTTTAGATTTAAGGGAGAATTAGAATTGTAGGACTTTCTTTAACCCCTTGGTTGCTAAAGGGATGATAGATTCGTAGGTGCTCATTAGGTTGCTAAGAGGATAGGACATATTAAATTAATTGTGGCTTGTTTCGCTTATGGTTTCTAGTGTTATATAGTTTTGTGAAGCAACCCAATACACAAGATCTCACACAGCCAATGAGAACGTAGAAAAGTAATGATTACAACTGACAAACATAGTCACGTGGATAATTTAGAATTACAAATATTTACAAAACCCGTTTTGCAATTGATTCCCGTTTTATGAGGGTAAAGTCTCACTGGATGGAAGGAGAACTTTTGCAGATAGAAACAAGGGTCTGGTTATCAATGTTCTGGGCCATTCCAGTGGCACTGTTTGGGGTTTAAAAAAAAAAACTTGCAGGACTCATAAACATGAGACTGCCCATATGAAATATTTTGTTGCTGTCATGTCTAAGTATTTCAAACCTTACAAGACAGTGTCATTTTTACTTTTTAACTGTTTTCAAGTCTTCTGTGCATATGTTGGTGTTTTTTTCCTTTAAACTCATATTTTGAAGACATTTTTGTGATGCAGAGATGCTTGACAGTAGAACTTGTTCTATGTATTGGGATGTTAGCAATTACAAGGCTATGGGTTATATTGCTGTTAATTTTCCAAGACTGCCAGAGATGGAAACAGTGGTGATTCTAGAACATAATATTTCTAGGCATAAACATGAACACAAAAATCCAAACATAAGGGTGCAGAGGATTAGGGAAGAACCTCATATTTTACTACCTATTCCTAGCTCTATTCATTGTTTAAAAATGCCCTTTCTCCTTTCTTTACCCCTCTCCCTGCTCTGAGCACCGAACTTGTAGAAACAGTGCTATCTTGCAAAATCAGGGTAGCTGGCACCTCTGCGTTGTGAGGGTGCAATTATACAACCTTTAGCCTAACTGGCAAGGATACACAGAACATGGGCCACTCTGTGTTGGTTCTGCTGTGCGACTGAGCTGTTTTATTGAAACACATGTGCCCAGAGTGCGGCTGTACTTGTATAAGACAGAACAAGGAGAAGATATCCCCTCCAGCAGACTGACAGTGCTATCAAACACTATTATACATTCAGCTTGTGTACGCCAAAAATACATTGTGTACTAACAGAAAGAGAGAAATGAAAATGATCAGCATGTGTCTATAGCAGGTTGTGTCGTCCTTATTGTTTTGTTTATTCGATAATCGTCTGATGTACAAAATAAACACACGTAAAGTTTATATATATATAAACAATTAACAAATAATACTATACTCTACAATCTGAATACTAAGGTAATGTTGGCATTAATGCCAGGGCTACGGACTGGGGTAAGAAATTGAAGATTAGGTATTAGGGTTGGGAGTTAGGGATTGCAGGTTAGGTACTAGGAGTCATTAATTTGGGTTAGAGATGTGTTTATGGATTGTTTAGGAATTGTGTTAAAGAAAGGGTGTAATGGTTGTATTTAGGGAATTGATAATGTGTTTAGGGCTTTGGGTTAATGATTATGTCAAGGGATTTGAGGTTAGGGGGTGGGGATGGGTGTGGGTTGGGTGGGGATTATATATTTACTGTTAAGGCATGGGCTGGGGTTATGTGTCATAGTTAGGGATTGGAGGATAGGTATTGTGTTTAGGGTTATGAGTTGTTTAGGGATTGTGGTTATAAACTATAATTATTGAATGTGATTAGGGTTTGGGGTTAGGGATAACATTTAGGAATTTGGAGTTAGGAAATGGGATTATGGATCATGGTTAGTTACTGGACCAGGAATATGGGTTTTGTATTGGCCGGTTTAAGAGAATGTGGCTCTGAATAGAGATTACTGACTAGACTTAAGAAATGGGGTTAGGGAATGAGATTGTGTATCAGGGTTAGTTAATGGACCATGAATATAGGTTGGTGTAAGAGAATGTGGCTATGACTAGAGGTTATGGATTGGGTATAAGGAATGTGGTAAGGGCTTGGGTTTTGGGGTTAACATTTAGGAATTTGTAGTTAGGAAATGGGATTATGGATCATGGTTAGTTACTGGGACCAGGAATATGGCTTGTGTATTGGCCGGTTTAAGAGAATGTGGCTATGAATAGGGATTACTGATTGGGTTTAAGAAATGGGGTTAGCGAATGAGATTGTGTATTAGGGTTAGTTACTGGGATAATGAATATAGGTTGGTGTAAGAGAATGTGGCTATGACTAGAGCTTATGAATTGGGTATAAGGAATGTGTTAAGGGCTTGGGTTTTGGGGTAAACATTTAGGAATTTTTAGTTAGGAAATGGGATTATGGATCATGGTTAGTTACTGGGACCAGGAATATGGGTTGTGTATGGGCTGATATAAGAGAATGTGGCTATGAATAGAGGTTATGGATTGGCTATAAGAAATGGGGTTAGAGATAGCATTTAGGAATTTGTAGTTAGTTAATAAGATTATGGATCATGGTTAGTTATTGGGACCAGGAATATGGGTTGTGTATTGGTTGGTATCAGAGAATGTGTATATGAATAGAGGCTACAGATTGAGTTTAAGGAATGGGGTTAGGCAAGTTAATATGTTTAAAATGTACATCACTTAAGATCCTCAAACACAAGCCACTTGCACGTTAAGGGGGAAAAAGAGAAAGTTTACAACAAAATGCCACAATATAAAAGTCTGGATTCTCACCTGGTACCACTAGCCATGGGTTACTTTGTTGCCCTTTGTGTTTTGCCAGATTCATGCCCTGTGATGCTCCCACTAGAATGTGATCTTAGGTCTGCCAGTACACAAGCATATTCCTGGGGACAAGAGGACATAATTAGTGCTGTTTATGTTAATGTATTTTATCGTTACTTGTTAACAATATTCCCAGCAGATAGAATATAAACAAATTGGTTTTAGCAATAATATAGTGTCAATACATGTCCTATCAGTCACTAGAAGCCCCCAGGGTACATAACATCTACATAACGTATGACAGTTGGTTCATTCTCTAAAGTAACGTCTTGTTTGTGAACAACAAATTCTGGTACTAGTGTTTGTCAAGGAAACTGGTCCCAGGAATGGTCTGAGAGTTAGGAATGATGAAGGCGCGGGACAGGAATGTGTGTGGGAGAAAAGGAGAAATAAACTGAGACAATAATTAAAACCTTGCATGCTGTGCTAGCGAGGCAATGTAACGTACACTTGCTACACAGTGTACACTGCTCTGAATATCATAGATGGTTTAGGGAGGAAGCCAATCTAATATCAATTCATTATAGCACAAATAAGTAAAGAATCTCTGCATTTTCGCTAATTGCATTAAACAAAACCCTATCACATACTAAGACAATGAAAGGAGAGGGTAAGCGCTAGAAGCTTAAAAGGCATAGGACTGGATGATTGCTAAATACTATAAAATTGTTTTAAAAATGTTTAATACATATAATATATATAACAATACTGCAACAATGTAAAAAAGATTATGTGCATGGATCCATGACTGTAGCTTAAAAACATACAAACATTATATAGAAATGTATAAAATAATGCTGTGTTCTAAAAGTAAACCAGATGTTAAACCAACTTGTGGTTGATAATGGTGATAAATGTGAATGATGGATAAAATCCAGTAGAATCACAATAAAAATCTAAAAATGTTCACAACAATGTTCACAACAAAGATAAAACCTGTGATGTGATTTAAAAGAACGTCATCAAAAAGGTATGTGAGGTCCCAAAATTTTTTGGATAGTGCAAAAAATGAATATAAAATGAAAAATGTGGTACATTCAAGAGTTTCTGATACAAAGTCAAATTGTGATGAATCCTCCAATGGGGTCGTGAAGAAGTGCTAGGTGTAAAAGGTAGATCCAAAAACCAATGTCAATTATCAGGTGACCGAGTGGAACAGTAGTTGGCCAATTGTATCAAATGTAAAAATTAAAAAATGATTGTAATAAATGTGATCACATAAAAAAGTTGAAAAAATGGGAGACAAAAAGAGAGGAAAAAAATGGTGCAATGGTTATACAATATTTATCCAGATGAGTGTCCATGTGTTAGGTATCCATAATGGTAGACTAAACAAAAATGTGATAATAAATGGAAGTGTGAAAAAATTAGTAATAATAAAATATAAAAAATATATAAAAGATGTATTTAAAAAAAAAAAAATGATAAAAATGCAAAAAAACCTGTGGAAAGAAACAATAGTACAAAACTGTTTGTACACAGTAAAAGACAATTAAAAATAAGCTTGCCAGTATGTCAACGCGTTTTGGCCTGGATTAGGCCTCTCTCCTCTCATTGTATTCCATCCTCTGTTAATCCGCTAGGAGACTAACCTGTGAGTAAGCTTAAGGCCAATATCTATTAGCACTTAGTCCACTCCTACTTACACTGGTTCTTATTCCAATCACATACTAAGCCAGAAGCTAAGAATGTATCTTTATAAAAATAATACAGACATGAAGAAATGAAAAGGTAAAATTAAGGGGTGTTTTAATGATACCAAAACCATATCATGCAAGAAAATAGTATTACCTGATTTGTTATGGCGCAATTTACTTCTGAAGCACAACAAACCGTAAGCAGTGAGCACTTTATGTAAAACATTGTTACAAACATTATTGCAAACACTGCTACTGTAAAAGATGTGCACATTCAGGGCCCGATTACGAGTGGAGCTCTAACATTTGAATGCAAACAATAAGGGGTTTATTGCGGGTGTTTGCACTCTTCTGGTTTACTGCTGGTATTACGAGTTGAAAATAAACCCAATTGCTTGAGCGCAATCGCAATTTATGCTAGAATGATTACCACGTCCTCAGAGCTCTAGTTAACTGTTTTGTGGAACAAAAAAGTTGCACAAAACAGATCAAAAATACATTACAAAGTACAGTTACACTCACAATAACACATCTAATAAATATACATTACACAGTACAGTTACACACATAACACTGTCTAATAAATATACATTACACAGTACAGTTACACTCATATTAACACTGTCTAATAAATATACATTACATAGTACAGTTACACTCATAATAACACCATCTAATAATATACATTACACAGTACAGTTACACTCATAATAACACTGTCTAATAAATATACATTACACAGTACAGTTACACTTATAATAACACTGTCTAATAAATATACATTACACAGTATAGTTACACTCATATTAACACTGTCTAATAAATATACATTACACAGTACAGTTACACTTATAATAACACTGTCTAATAAATATACATTACACTGTACAGTTACACTCACAATAACACTATCTAATAAATGTACAGTTACAGTCACAATAAAACTATCTAATAAATATACATTACACAGTGCAGTTACACTCATAACACTGTCTAATAAATATACATTACACAGTACAGTTACACTCATAACACCATCTAATAAATATACATTACACAGTACAGTTACACTCATAACACTGTCCAAAATATACCTTACACAGTACAGTTACACTCACAATAACACTGTCTAATAAATATACATTACACAGTACAGTTACACTTATAATAACACTATCTAATATACTTTACACAGTACCGTTACATTCATAATAACACATCTAATAAAAATACATTACAGAGTACAGTTACACTCACAATAACACATCTAATAAATATACATTACACAGTACAGTTACACACATAACACTGTCTAATAAATATACATTACACAGTACAGTTACACTTATAATAACACTGTCTAATAAATATACATTACACTGTACAGTTACACTCACAATAACACTATCTAATAAATATACATTACACAGTACAGTTACAGTCACAATAAAACTATCTAATAAATATACATTACACAGTGCAGTTACACTCATAACACTGTCTAATAAATATACATTACACAGTACAGTTACACATATAATAACTGTCTAATAATATACATTACACAGTACAATTACACTCATAACACCATCTAATAAATATACATTACACAGTACAGTTACACTCATAACACTGTCCAAAATATACCTTACACAGTACAGTTACACTCACAATAACACTGTCTAATAAATATACATTACACAGTACAGTTACACTTATAATAACACTATCTAATATACTTTACACAGTACCGTTACATTCATAATAACACATCTAATAAAAATACATTACAGAGTACAGTTACACTCATATTAACACTGTCTAATAAAAATACATAAAAAGGAAAAGTTAGACACATAATAACACTGTCTAATAAATATACTTTTCACAGTACAGTTACACATATAATAACACCATCTAATAAATATACATTACACAGTACATTTACACACATAATAACACTGTCTAATACATATACATTACACAGTACAGTTACACTCACAATAACACTATCTAATAAATATACATTACACAGTACAGTTACACTCATATTAACACTGTCTAATAAATATAAATTACACAGTACAGTTACATTCACAATAACACTGTCTAATAAATATACATTACACAGTACAGTTACACTCATAATAACACTGTCTAATAAATATACATTACACAGTACAGTTACACACATAATAACACTATCTAATAAATATATATTACACAGTACAGTTACATTCACAATAACACTGTCTAATAAATATACATTACACAGTACAGTTACACTCATATTAACACTGTCTAATAAAAATACATTATAAAGTACAGTTACAGTCGTATTCGATCGGGTTGATTTCTGTCCGCAACCTCAGAGCAGGTGGACAAGTTATGAAGTAGTGGTCTTTTCGGAGCTTGATAATTCGGCCCCTAAACATATATATATGTGTGTGTGGTGTGTACATATGTATTTATATGTGTATATATGTATTTACAGACATATATATACACATACAAACACACAAATACATATGTACACACATATAGACATATACGTATATATAAGTGCATTGGAGCCCTTTGCAGTTAAGTAGATGAATACATGTAAAAGCATATTTATGCAATATTTATATTTAATTAAAGTGTTATACTGTGTATGTACTGTAAATATTTCACATTCCAATGTTCATGTAATAATATATATATAGGTGCAGATATATATTTTACCAAAATACCATCAGATATAAGTAGAAATATGTATTTATGAATAAATAGAACATATTCTGTTATGTGAAGAACATTGGAATGTGAAATATATATTTATATGTCGGGTTAGTGTACTTGAGAATATGATCAGGTTTGCATGCGAGTCAGGTTTTTTTACCACTTTATTTTACTCCTGGGATGTCTATAGGGGAATACGTGAACGTGCACATGATATTCTAGCTTTGTTTTTTTGTGCTTGTCAGGTTAGTGCACCAGCGAAAAAAGTTTACTTTCAACTCATAATACGAGTGCAGCCCAAGGAGCACAAAAAGCTGAACTTCTAGGGCAGTTAGCGCTCGGGTGTTAAATAGCACTCTGTCATCTGGCCCTCTATCAGTAAGCTCTACAGTTTGCCTTTGCTGTCTGCATACACCACACTATAGGGTCCCTAATATATATAGATAATAAGACTGTCCACCCACTGAAAATCTCACTACATACAATATGATCGGGGCAAATAAAGCTATTAAAGGGACAGTGTCACCCATATCAAAGAGCAGCATCTAAACAGGTTGATTTTTGTTTTTTGCTTGTGAAGTAAAAGCTTTTTACATTTAAATTGAAACTAATACAGTTGTCTTGGGTGATAGGTATTTCCTAGTAATGCTCACTGGCCGTTAG
This sequence comes from Bombina bombina, assembly GCF_027579735.1. Lineage (NCBI taxonomy): Eukaryota > Metazoa > Chordata > Amphibia > Anura > Bombinatoridae > Bombina > Bombina bombina. The sequence goes on along the minus strand of NC_069503.1, from coordinate 1,140,641,388 downwards.
ATACTTCCTGTGTATGCTCACTGATTGATAGGTAAGTCCTGCTAATGCTTATTGGCTGAAAGTTACTTCCTGATAATGTTCGTTGGCTGATAGGCACTTCCTGCTGATGTTAATTGGCTAAATGATAGGCACTTACTGCTAATGTATATTGACTAATTTATAGGCGCTTCCTGCTAATGTTAATTGGCTAATTTATAGGCACTTCCTGCTAATGTTAATTGGCTATTTTATAGGCACTTCCTGCTGATGTTAATTGGCTAAATGATAGGCACTTACTGCTAATGTATATTGACTAATTTATAGGCACTTCCTGCTAATGCTTATTGACTAATTTATAGGCGCTTCCTGCTAATGTTAATTGGCTAATTTATAGGCACTTCCTGCTAATGTTAATTGGCTAATTGATAGGCACTTCCTGCTAATGTATATTGACTAATTTATAGGCACTGCCTGCTAATGCTAATTGGCTAATTTATATGCACTTCCTGCTAATGCTAATTGGCTAATTTATCGGCACTGCCTGCTAATGTATATTGACTAATTTATAGGCACTTCCTGTTAATGTTAATTGATAGGTACTTCCTGCTAATGTATATTGACTAATTTATAGGCACTTCCTGCTAATGCTTATTGACTAATTTATAGGCGCTTCCTGCTAATGTTAATTGGCTAATTTATAGGCACTTGCTGCTAATGTTAATTGGCTAATTGATAGGCACTGCCTGCTAATGTATATTGACTAATTTATAGGCACTGCCTGCTAATGCTAATTGGCTAATTTATATGCACTTCCTGCTAAAATTAATTGGCTAATTTATAGGCACTGCCTGCTAATGTATATTGACTCATTTATAGGCACTGCCTGCTAATGTTAATTGATAGGTACTTCCTGCTAATGTATATTGACTAATTTATAGGCACTGCCTACTAATGCTAATTGGCTAATTTATAGGCACTTCCGGATAATGCTAATTTATAGGCACTGCCTGCTAATGTATATTGACTAATTTATAGGCACTGCCTGCTAATGCTAATTGGCTATTTTATAGGCACTGCCTGCTAATGTTAATTGATAGGTACTTCCTGCTTATGTATATTGACTAATTTATAGGCACTGCCTACTAATGCTAATTGGCTAATTTATAGGCACTTCCTGCTAATGCTAATTTATAGGCACTGCCTGCTGATGTATATTGACTAATTTATAGGCACTGCCTGCTAATGCTAATTGACTAATTTATAGGCACTTCCTGCTAATGCTAATTGGCTAATTCATTGGCACTTCCTGCTAATGCTAATTGACCAATTTATAGGCACTTCCTGCTAATGCTAATTGACTAATTTATAGGCACTGCCTGCTAATGCTAATTGACTAATTTATAGGCACTTCCTGCTAATGCTAATTGGCTAATTCATTGGCACTTCCTGCTAATGCTAATTGACCAAATTATAGGCACTTCCTGCTAATGCTAATTGACTAATTTATAGGCACTGCCTGCTAATGTTAATTGATAGGTACTTCCTGCTAATGTATATTGACTAATTTATAGGCACTGCCTACTGATGCTAATTGGCTAATTTATAGGCACTTCCGGATAATGCTAATTTATAGGCACTGCCTGCTAATGTATATTGACTAATTTATAGGCACTGCCTGCTAATGCTAATTGACTATTTTATAGGCACTGCCTGCTAATGTTAATTGATAGGTACTTCCTGCTTATGTATATTGACTAATTTATAGGCACTGCCTACTAATGCTAATTGGCTAATTTATAGGCACTTCCTGCTAATGCTAATTTATAGGCACTGCCTGCTGATGTATATTGACTAATTTATAGGCACTGCCTGCTAATGCTAATTGACTAATTTATAGGCACTTCCTGCTAATGCTAATTGGCTAATTCATTGGCACTTCCTGCTAATGCTAATTGACCAATTTATAGGCACTTCCTGCTAATGCTAATTGACTAATTTATAGGCACTGCCTGCTAATGCTAATTGACTAATTTATAGGCACTTCCTGCTAATGCTAATTGGCTAATTCATTGGCACTTCCTGCTAATGCTAATTGACCAAATTATAGGCACTTCCTGCTAATGCTAATTGACTAATTTATAGGCACTGCCTGCTAATGTTAATTGATAGGTACTTCCTGCTAATGTATATTGACTAATTTATAGGCACTGCCTACTAATGCTAATTGGCTAATTTATAGGCACTTCCGGATAATGCTAATTTATAGGCACTGCCTGCTAATGTATATTGACTAATTTATAGGCACTGCCTGCTAATGCTAATTGGCTATTTTATAGGCACTGCCTGCTAATGTTAATTGATAGGTACTTCCTGCTTATGTATATTGACTAATTTATAGGCACTGCCTACTAATGCTAATTGGCTAATTTATAGGCACTTCCTGCTAATGCTAATTTATAGGCACTGCCTGCTGATGTATATTGACTAATTTATAGGCACTGCCTGCTAATGCTAATTGACTAATTTATAGGCACTTCCTGCTAATGCTAATTGGCTAATTCATTGGCACTTCCTGCTAATGCTAATTGACCAATTTATAGGCACTTCCTGCTAATGCTAATTGACTAATTTATAGGCACTGCCTGCTAATGCTAATTGACTAATTTATAGGCACTTCCTGCTAATGCTAATTGGCTAATTCATTGGCACTTCCTGCTAATGCTAATTGACCAAATTATAGGCACTTCCTGCTAATGCTAATTGACTAATTTATAGGCACTGCCTGCTAATGTTAATTGATAGGTACTTCCTGCTAATGTATATTGACTAATTTATAGGCACTGCCTACTAATGCTAATTGGCTAATTTATAGGCACTTCCGGATAATGCTAATTTATAGGCACTGCCTGCTAATGTATATTGACTAATTTATAGGCACTGCCTGCTAATGCTAATTGGCTATTTTATAGGCACTGCCTGCTAATGTTAATTGATAGGTACTTCCTGCTTATGTATATTGACTAATTTATAGGCACTGCCTACTAATGCTAATTGGCTAATTTATAGGCACTTCCTGCTAATGCTTATTTATAGGCACTGCCTGCTAATGTATATTGACTAATTTATAGGCACTGCCTGCTAATTGACTAATTTATAGGCACTTCCTGCTAATGCTAATTGGCTAATTCATTGGCACTTCCTGCTAATGCTTATTGACTAATTTATAGGAACTTCCTGCTAATGCTAATTGACCAATTTATAGGCACTTCCTGCTAATGCTAATTGACTAATTTATAGGCACTGCCTGCTAATGCTAATTGACTAATTTATAGGCACTTCCTGCTAATGCTAATTGACTAATTTATAGGCACTTCCTGCTAATGCTAATTGGCTAATTCATTGGCACTTCCTGCTAATGCTAATTGACTAATTTATAGGCACTTCCTGCTAATGCTAATTGACCAAATTATAGGCACTTCCTGCTAATGCTAATTGACCAATTTATAGGCACTTCCTGCTAATGCTAATTGACTAATTTATAGGCACTTCCTGCTAATGCTAATTGGCTAATTGATAGGCACTTCCTGCTAATGCTAATTGGCTAATTGATAGGCACTTCCTGCTAATGCTAATTGGCTAATTGATAGGCACTTCCTGCTAATGCTTATTGACTAATTTATAGGCACTTCCTGCTAATGCTTATTGACTAATTTATAGGCACTTCCCATTAATGCTAATTGACTAATTTACAGGCACTGCCTGCTAATGTATATTGACTAATTTTATAGGCACTGCCTGCTAATGTATATTGACTAATTTATAGGCACTGCCTGCTAATGTTAATTGATAGGTACTTCCTGCTAATGTATATTGACTAATTTATAGGCACTGCCTGCTAATGCTAATTTACAGGCACTGCCTGCTAATGTATATTGACTAATTTTATAGGCACTGCCTGCTAATGTATATTGACTAATTTATAGGCACTGCCTGCTAATGTTAATTGATAGGTACTTCCTGCTAATGTATATTGACTAATTTATAGGCACTGCCTGCTAATGCTAATTTATAGGCACTGCCTGCTAATGTATATTGACTAATTTAGAGGCACTGCCTGCTAATGCTAATTGATAGGTACTTCCTGCTTATGTATATTGACTAATTTATAGGCACTACCTACTAATGCTAATTGGCTAATTTATAGGCACTTCCTGCTAATGATAATTTATAGGCACTGCCTGCTAATGTATATTGACTAATTTATAGGCACTGCCTGCTAATGCTAATTGACTAATTTATAGGCACTTCCTGCTAATGCTAATTGGCTAATTCATTGGCACTTCCTGCTAATGCTTATTGACTAATTTATAGGCACTTCCTGCTAATGCTAATTTACCAATTTATAGGCACTTCCTGCTAATGCTAATTGACTAATTTATAGGCACTTCCTGCTAATGCTAATTGACCAAATTATAGGCACTTCCTGCTAATGCTAATTGACCAATTTATAGGCACTTCCTGCTAATGCTAATTGACTAATTTATAGGCACTTCCTGCTAATGCTAATTGACTAATTGATAGGCACTTCCTGCTAATGCTAATTGGCTAATTGATAGGCACTTCCTGCTAATGCTTATTGACTAATTTATAGGCACTTCCTGCTAATGCTTATTGACTAATTTATAGGCACTTCCCATTAATGCTAATTGACTAATTTATAGGCACTTTCTGCTAATGCGTATTGACTAATTTACAGGCACTTCCTGCTAATGCTTATTGACTAATTTATAGGCACTTCCCATTAATGCTAATTGACTAATTTATAGGCACTTCCTGCTAATGCTTATTGACTTATTGATAGGCACTTCCTGCTAATGCTTATTGGCATATATACTCACATACACACATTATAGCCCTTTCAATTCAAATACCTTGCAGTATACCATATCATTTTTAACCCTTATAAAAAATAATATTTATATTAAATATTTTTATCATTAAGTGTGTGTGTATATATATATATATATATATATATATATATATATATATATATATATATATATATATATAGTGTGTTTTTTGAGGTGTTTTGTGCAACTTGTTTTTTTAACCCTAACACTTTACTGTAGATCTTCAAGTACATAACCGTTTACTTTCAAAAAATGTGTAAAATGCAAGCTAGTTAGAGTGGTCGTGAGATTGCTTATCGTGACACGCGCTGTCATTAGCGTGCCACTTGTAATCCAGCCCCTCGTAAAGGAAATATACCTTCTGCAATGCACAGCTTAGCCATACCTGACAGAGCTCTCTGGCAACCAAGGAGTTAAGCTTCCTGTAATATAATATTACATCATTAATGAAAAATTGTAATCAGGTTAATGTGTGTGTTTGGAACAAATTATCCTTTTCAAATAAACAATTTTTAATTAAACTTCTGCGTTTGTTAGAATGAATTATATATAATTAGCTACATACATAACCCGGCAGACTTACTCATTTCAGTATAAAATGCGTTGAATAAAAAATATTCACATATGATGGTTACATCTTTTTTTTCTACAAATGCTCTTAGCCAAGGGGCATATAATATATATTTAGAGAATCATTTGAATTTCAAATGAGCTTCAAATTTTAAGCAACGTAATAGATCTGTGCATTTTACAGCATTTAATTCAGAAGGATTACTTGAGAACATTTCTAATAAAATATATCTTGAAAATTAACTGGATAATTTCTCACCATAAGTAGGATATACAATTAAAATAAAAAAGGCATTTAAATTTATGGAAGACTATAAATGAAAGTAATTGCGCATTAAGATGACTGGCACTTTCATTAATTTAAATAAGGTTAAAACAATACTTTTTCTTATAATGTATATATATTTGCTAATAAATTGTACAGCCACAAGCATATAGGGATCAGAAGGGTGTTGCTAATAAACGATCTTAATAACACTATGACAACAGTCCCTGGACTAGATTTTAATATTGTCATACCTGTTTGTAAAAGTTTACCAACTACAGGTATACCTCACTTTACAGCGCTTCACTTTACAGCGCTTCACTTTACAGCGCTTCACTAATACAGTGCTTTGTGGAGCTGAAGTTTAACCTCCAAGGAATTTGAAACAGTGCTGTAATCTTCGTGAGATTGCGAGAAAAGTGACTGGCACCATTTTGTTATGAGCAGTTCACTCTGTTTACAGCCTTACAGTGCAATCTGTGTCTTAGTGTTATAGTCTGGCAAATTGTACTACAGTAATTGTCACTTTACAGGTACAGTGTTTATTGAATACTAATTAAATTACTGTGCTGTGCTAGTGTTAAACTAAACGTAGCATTATTGCACTCCTAATATATGTTAGTTCAAACATGTTAAGTTTTTAAACACACTGGCAAGTGAAAAGAAAGTTAAACCGCCTTGTTTCACTTTAAGGCGGTTTTCACTTTACAGCGGGGCTCAGGTCCCTAACCCACTGTATGAGCGGGGTATACTTGTACTGGGAAAAAATAATTACCCAGACTCCAACAGCTACTGGTCACAAGCAAAAGTGCTTCCTATTACTTTAAACAGGAAGGCAACATTATGTTCTTCATCATATCTTGTGACCTGTTGCTATCACTATAATATTTTATTACACCTTCCGTACACCCGCCCCAAGGCAGGGTATAACTCCACAGTGATGGATCAGACATAAATAATCAACCATATTGAGTTAGCACTGGAATCTATTAGGTACTGTAGCGCATATGGGAGACATGCTGGATAGATATCATCTTCATGACATGAGGATTTTGTATAGGCTTTGTCTTTAGTATTTGAGGAATTTGGATAGGTCTTGTCTAAAGCACTTCAGGATTTTAGATTTTGGATAGGTCTCATCTCTAGCAATTAAGGGTTTAGGATAGGCATCCTTTCTAGCACTTGAAGATTTTGGATTGGTCTCATCTCTAGCACTTTTAAATACGTCTTGATTTTAAATACGTCTTGTTTCTAGCACATAAGGATTTTACATAGGTCTCATCTCTAGCAATTGAGGATTTTGGATGTCATGTCTCAAGCTTTTTAGAATTTTAGCTTTTGGAGATTTGGATTCTGCAAAAAAGGCGTCAACATGCAGGCCTGCTGTCTGAAATGTAATAAGTAGCAGCTAATCTTCTTTCACTCTCCACCACATCTGAAGTGGCAGACATAAAACACTCCAAATACAGATGTTAGATCTGGGCCGCTCTTTTATACATGGGGCCCATATGATACTTCTAGTACTTAATGATGACAGATCAGACATAAGTTTTCAACCTTATTGAGTTAGCCCTTGGGTCTATATAGGTACTAGTACTGTAAAGCGTATTGAGGGAAATGTTGGATAGATATCATCTTCAGCACATCAAGGTTTTAGATATGTATTGTCTCTACCAGTGAGGAGTTTCAATAGGTCTTTTCTCTAGCACTTGAGGATTTTCGAAAGATCTCATCTCTAGCACTTGAGGATTTTGGATATATATTTTCTTTAGTACATGAGGATTTTGAATAGATCTTTTCTCTAGTACTTGATGATTTTGGATAGGCCTCATCTCTAGCACTTGAGGACTTTGGCTAGGAATTTTCTCTAGTACTTGAAGACTTTGGATATGCCTTTTCAATAGTACTCGAGGATTTTGGATAGGTCTTTTGTCTACTACTTGAGGATTTTGAATAGGTCTTTTCTCTAGTACTTGATTTTTTGGATAGGTCTTTTCTCTAGAACTTGAGGATTTTCGATTGGTCTTGTCTTTTCTCTAGTATTTGAGGATTTTGAATAGGTCTTTGTCTTTAGCACTTGATTTTGGATATATCTCATCTCTAGCAGTTAAAGGGACAGTATACACTCATTTTCATATAACTGCATGTAATATACACTACTATAAAGAATAAGATGCACAGCTACTGATATAAAAATCTAGTATAAAACTGTTTAAAAACTTACTTAGAAGCTCTCAGTTTATCTCTGTTGAAAAGGTAGCTAGAAAGCCCACTGCAAGTGGGAAATAAGACACTCCCCCCTCCCCCTTCTTTTGCATATGAAAAGACCCTTTACACAAACAGGAGCAAGCTTGAGTAGGTAGCTGACGGTATTCTCATTCAACTTTGGGGCTTGGTTAAGAGTCTGAAAATCAGAGCAATGTTTTTTTTAAAAATAAGCAAAACTATACATTTAAAAAAAAAACTTTATGGGCTATATAAATAGATCATCTACAAAACATTTATGCAAAGAAAAAATGAGTGTATAATGTCCCTTTAAGCATTTTATACAGATCCTATCTTTAGCACTTACATTTTGTATAGGTCTTGTCTAACACTTGATACATTTTGTCATTAGCATAGGAAGATTTCAGATAGATCTCATCATAAGCACTTGAGGATTTGAAAAAAAATCTGGTCTTTAGTACTTCAGGATGAATCTAATATCTTAAGCACCGAAGGATTTTAGATAGATCACCAACTTACAATTAGCACAGACAGGAAAATCCTCATTCGCTACAGACAATATCTATCATTAGTAAGATTAGTATCATTAGTAAGGTCACAGCTTGCAAGACCTTCAGGTTTTGAATGTTTAGAAAACTGTGTGCGTTTATATATCAAATTTGAATGAGCCACCATTTTTACAGTGCAAACAAAGTGAATTTTAAGTTTACAACCCTGCTCAGTACTCACCTATAGTATATGTGTTTACACTGGTTTATGTTTACTAATGGTGAGAGAGCTTGCCATCAGAAAAAGTTCACTAACTATGTTTTCTCTACTAAGTGAATACTATAGAAAGTGAGGAGGATACTCAATAGCCCTGTGAGTCCATAGTGAATATAGGTAAAAAAACGTCAGAAAGATGTATTCAATAAATGTCTTTAATACCATAAAAAGAGCTGGACACATAATTAACATCATAGCTGCCAAACAGGTCAATAATGCATTGCATTTCTCTCTCTGATAGGCAAAAGCTAAAACCGGTGCAATAAGCTCACCGGTTCATAGCTTTGAATACCGGAGTGCACTCCTAATACTCGATAGAGGCCCTATATTGTTAGATCATGACATTGCAATCTGGAATACTCTCATATTACCAATTAAAGTCAAATAACCTGGACTGTCAACTCTTGTTTATTTAGTAGTTGCTATCCCCTGAGTGCTAAACAAAAAGTTATATGCTTTAACACCAATAAAGCTTCACACAGAGATGAAAAATTTTGCTCTAAAATAGCCAAAAAGATTATAATGAGAGATGAGACGATGAGATCAGAATGTAAATTAGAATCAGGAAATGTTCTTAAATTGTTCAGTGAGAAATGGCTTTAAATATTGTATTTCTGCAAAGGCAGCAAGCTTTTTTTCTCTGTTTTCCCTCTTTCCGTGTTATGTTTGTACTTAAAGAGACGAAATCCAGATAGAAAACTTCCATAAACGGAACATAATGTCAAGATACATTTTAAAAAAGAAAAAACAAAATAAAATTAAAAGAAGAAATCCCCTCATCCCAGTGTGCAAACTGAAATACAAACAATACGCGGAAGCTTACTCCAGTAAGCCCTGTGTATGCTCTTTTGGCCGTGCGCATGTCTGACGAGTGCTTGAGACATCATGTGACACATAATGAGCATATTCAGGGGCAGGTATTAAAGGAAGATTCTAGTATAAAAATAAAATGCTCTATTTCATTACAACATTTTATATTTAGATGAATTCCTTTATTTTACTACGTGTTTCCCTCCTATTTCCTGGTAAACCCACATTCTGCCCCAGATGAGGATACAGCCAGTAATTTAAGCATATGCATGTATGCCTCCTGATTGGCTCATCTGCTGTATTCCCATCTGGAGTGGCACAGGAGCACAACTTTGACTACGGGCCAGAGTGGTGCGTTACATTTTTCTTCCCGATTGCACGCTAACTGTGCTGATGGTAAAAATGTATCACAGCCAGGTTAGCGCATGTATTGCAAGTCAAAAGACAGAGACGCACTAACTTCAGGACTTCGAATATCTATCTCTATCGGATATCTATGCCTATATACTGTATATGAATATATCTATACAGGGAGTGCAGAATTATTAGGCAAGTTGTATTTTTGAGGATTAATTTTATTATTGAACAACAACCATGTTCTCAATGAACCCAAAAAACTCATTAATATCAAAGCTGAATAGTTTTGGAAGTAGTTTTTAGTTTGTTTTTAGTTATAGCTATTTTAGGGGGATATCTGTGTGTGCAGGTGACTATTACTGTGCATAATTATTAGGCAACTTAACAAAAAACAAATATATACCCATTTCAATAATTTATTTTTACCAGTGAAACCAATATAACATCTCAACATTCACAAATATACATTTCTGACATTCAAAAACAAAACAAAAACAAATCAGTGACCAATATAGCCACCTTTCTTTGCAAGGACACTCAAAAGCCTGCCATCCATGGATTCTGTCAGTGTTTTGATCTGTTCACCATCAACATTGCGTGCAGCAGCAACCACAGCCTCCCAGACACTGTTCAGAGAGGTGTACTGTTTTCCCTCCTTGTAAATCTCACATTTGATGATGGACCACAGGTTCTCAATGGGGTTCAGATCAGGTGAACAAGGAGGCCATGTCATTAGATTTTCTTCTTTTATACCCTTTCTTGCCAGCCACGCTTTGGAGTACTTGGACGCGTGTGATGGAGCATTGTCCTGCATGAAAATCATGTTTTTCTTGAAGGATGCAGACTTCTTCCTGTACCACTGCTTGAAGAAGGTGTTTTCCAGAAACTGGCAGTAGGACTGGGAGTTGAGCTTGACTCCATCCTCAACCCGAAAAGGCCCCACAAGCTCATCTTTGATGATACCAGCCCAAACCAGTACTCCACCTCCACCTTGCTGGCGTCTGATTCGGACTGGAGCTCTCTGCTCTTTACCAATCCAGCCACGGGCCCATCCATCTGGCCCATCAAGACTCACTATCATTTCATCAGTCCATAAAACCTTAGAAAAATCAGTCTTGAGATATTTCTTGTCCCAGTCTTGACGTTTCAGCTTGTGTGTCTTGTTCAGTGGTGGTCGTCTTTCAGCCTTTCTTACCTTGGCCATGTCTCTGAGTATTGCACACCTTGTGCTTTTGGGCACTCCAGTGATGTTGCAGCTCTGAAATATGACCAAACTGGTGGCAAGTGGCATCTTGGCAGCTGCACGCTTGACTTTTCTCAGTTCATGGGCAGTTATTTTGCGCCTTGGTTTTTCCACACGCTTCTTGCGACCCTGTTGACTATTTTGAATGAAACGCTTGATTGTTCGATGATCACGCTTCAGAAGCTTTGCAATTTTAAGAGTGCTGCATCCCTCTGCAAGATATCTCACTATTTTTGAGTTTTCTGAGCCTGTCAAGTCCTTCTTTTGACCCATTTTGCCAAAGGAAAGGAAGTTGCGTCATAATTATGCACACCTGATATAGGGTGTTGATGTCATTAGACCACACCCCTTCTCATTACAGAGATGCACATCACCTAATATGCTTAATTGGTAGTAGGCTTTCGAGCCTATACAGCTTGGAGTAAGACAACATGCATAAAGAGGATGATGTGGTCAAAATACTAATTTGCCTAATAATTCTGCACTCCCTGTGTATATATATATACACATAGTATCTCACAAAAGTGAGTACACCCCTCACATTTTTGTAAATAGCACAGCCATGCATACCAATTTGATGTAGTGTGCGGCGTATGGGCTGAGCACTGACAGGCTGACCCCTCCCCCTTCAAGCTCTGTAGCAATGCTGGCAGCACTCATACGTCTATTTCCCAAAGACAACCTCTGGATATGACGCTGATTACGTGCACTCACCTTCTTTGGTCGACCATGGCGAGGCCTGTTCTGAGTGGAACCTGTCCTGTGAAACAGAGTGTGAGAGCGATAACACCAAATTTAACACACCTGCTCCCCATTTACACCTGAGACCTTGTAACACTAACGAGTCACATGACACCGGGGAGGGAAAATAGCTAATTAGGCCCAATTTGGACATTTCCACTTAGGGGTGTACTCACTTTTTTTGCCAACGGTTTAGACGTTAATGGCTATGTGTTGAGTTATTTTGAGGGGACAGAAAATTTACACTGTTATACAGGCTGTACACTCACTACTGTACATTCTAGCAAAGTGTCATTTCTTCAGTCACATGAAAAGATATAATAAAATATTTACAAAAATGTGAGGGGTGTACTCACTTTTGTGGGATACTGTATATGTATACACACACACACACACACACACATATATATATATATATATATACACTCACTGGTCATTTGTAAGTAAAATTTAGCTTTTAATAATACAAAAAGTTAAAATCTTGCGAAAAACATGACGTTTCGATGCCTAACTGGCATCTTTTTCAAATGTCCCATGAGGGAACACCACATAGCTGGTGTGACCACTTTGGATTTACCTTTTGGGACATTTGAAAAAGATGCCAGTTAGGCATCGAAGCGTCATGTTTTTCCCAAGATTTTAACTTTTTGTATTATTAAAAGCTAAATTTTACTTACAAATGACCAGTGAGTGCTGCCTTTTTTGCATAGTACATACTGTTTTGACATTGCACCCTGGCAGCTGCTACTAAATATATGGTGTGCATTCCTACACAGTACATTTCTTTACGTGTGTGTGTGTGTGTATATATATATATACACATATATATACACACATACATGTGCTAATGTACCTATAATACACTGGGGAGCCGCGCTAATGTACCTGTAACACACTTAAAGGGACATGAAACCCAATTTTTTTCTTTCATGACTTAGAAAGAGCATGTCATTTTAAACAACTTTCTAATTTACTTCTATTATCTAATTTGCTTCATTCTCTTGATATCACTTGCTGAAAAGCATATCTAGATATGCTCAGGAGCTGATGATTGGTTGCTGCACATAAAGGCCTTGTGTGATTGGCTCACACATGTGCATTGCATTTCTTCAACAAAGGATATCTAAAGAATTGAGCAAATTAGATAATAGAAGTAAATTGGAAAGTTGTTTAAAATTGCATGCCCTATCTGAATCATGAAAGTTTAATTTTGACTAGACTGTCCCTTTAATAATATAAAGTGTACATATGTGTCTAATACTTTATTTTAATGTGTTTTGGATGTGTTCTCTAGAACAGGTTTGTTTGTTTTTGCTTGAGCGTAAATTATAACTTTTAATTTGTAATATGAGCGCAAGTGCCATTTCCCCCCCCCCCCCCTCTAATTTGCAAGTGTGTGTAACTCCTGTCTAGCTATCTAGACTGCAGGTAACCAGCTGCTCTGAATCAGTTCATTACACTCACTGCTATAAACAGCAGTCCACAGGCTACCTTGAGTTGTGGTTCTCTGCTTCAAAGTGGCTCTTTGCTACAAGTTACTCACTGGAGGTGGAAAGTGCAGTCCCAATAACAGGTAAACTTACTAACTATACACCTGCACAATGCTCTCTCTGTCTTTTCTTCTCTTTCTGTCTGCCTTTTTTCTAAAACTCACTGCAGGTCCCTATAACAATAACAACCCCCACACTATCCATATCTCACCCTCCCTTCTCTCATCCCCTATGCTGTCCTCTCATGAACTACTCTGTCTCCTTAGAAACACTTCCCCATCTTACTCTCCTGGGTCTAGTCATACCCGCTCCTACAAGTCTCAATCTCACCTTCTCTCCCTCTCACTGCTACTACTGCTTGCTGCTGGTGACATCTCTCTTAACCCTGGCCCTGAAGCAATCACTGCACTTTTACACTCTCGCTCTGTCTCCCACTGCAAAAACTCTAGGTCACGTAATACTTACAATCTCATCTCCATTAACACACAGCGCTTATCCCCTCTCTTTTGTTGTGCCCTCTGGAATGCTCGCTCCGTCTGTAACAAACTTACAACTGTTCACAACCTGTTTGTTTCCAACGCTTTTAACCTTTTAGCAATTACTGAAACCTGGCTATCTTCCTCTGACACTGCTTCCATTGCTGCTCTCACTCATGGTGGTCTTCACTTTAGCCACACACCTAGGCCAGGTGAGAGACACGGTGGCGGTGTTGGCATCTTACTCTCCCCCTCCTGCTCCTATCAGTACCTATCTCCATTTCCATCTCTCTCCTTTTCTTCCATTGAAGTCCACTGCATTCGCCTGTTCTCCCCCTTCTCTCTAAGAGTGGCAGTTATCTATCGCCTCCCTGGACCAACCTCCCAATTCCTTGACAGCTTTTCTGCCTGGCTTCCTTACTTTCTCTCTACAAATACACCTGCTCTAATTCTGGGGCACTTCAACATCCTCATTGACAACCCATCTGCCCCTGCTGCCTCTATACTTCTCTCACTCACTAACTCCTTCGGCCTCTCACAATCCACCCTATTCCCTACCCACCCCAATGGACACTCTATTGATCTGGTATTCTCCTATCTCTGCTCTCTCTCTGATGTTGCCTGTCGCCCATTTCCCATCTCAGATCACCATCTGCTCACCTTTAATCTTAATATACAGGCTAAACCTACTTCTCCCCCTTGCCCCCGCACCTGTAGAAATCTGCACACTGTGGACCCTCCCCAACCTTATTCAAATACACCTCCCCCACACTTACTTGATATCCTGCCCTGACCTTACTACAACCCACTATAACAATACTCTCTCCTCTGCACTTGGCACTCCTTCTCCTCCCTAACTTCGCAAAGCCCCACGTCATCAGCTCCAGCCCTGGCACTCCCAGCAAACACGCCACCTACAAAAATGTTCCCGCACTGCTGAGTGTGCCTGGAGGAAATCTCGCTCTGAACCTGATTTCAGGAACTATAAGTTCACTCTTTACTCTTACACCTCTGCCCTTCACTTAGCTAAGCAAACCTACTTCTCTTCTCTTATATCCACTCACTCCTCAAACCCTTAAAGACTCTTCTCCATTTTCAACTCTCTCCTCTACCCACCTGCACCCCCCCCCCTCATCTGCATTCAGTGCTCAAGACCTGACTGACAACTATTTCAATAAAACACTTACCATCCGAAGAAACATCCCAACACAAGCCTGCAATCTCCCAACCTCGCTCCCAGTCACCCCCTCTACCACTCTCTGCACCCTCCTCCCAACCACTGAGAGTGAAGTGGGTTCCCTATTGTCTTCTTCACACCTTACTACCTGCCCACATGACTCTATTCCTTCACATATAATACCTTCTCTGCCTCCTTCAAACATGCAAAGGTCACCCCCATCCTCAAAAAACCCTCCCTTGACCCTAACTCTCCTGCAAACTACCCCCCATATCACTGCTCCCGCTAGCTTCAAAATCCTTTAAAACTAGTTTTTGATCACCTACCCCACCTCCTATCCTCCAACTCATTGCTCGACCCCCTGCAATCTGGCTTCCATTCCCAACACTCAACTGAGACTGCCTTCACCAAGGTTACTAACGATGTTGAGTATCCCCTTCTCCTATGGACTCTCTTGGGCTCTGTGACACTGCCCTCTCCTGGATTCACTCTTATCTCCCTAACAGATCCTTCTCCATCTCTTTTGCTGGTGACTCCTCCTCTCTTTTGCCTCCTTGTCTGTTGGAGTACCTCAAGGCTCTGTCCTGGGTCCTCTACTCTTCTCTATTTACACTTCTTCACTGCGTAAACTTATAAACAGCTATGGCTTAAACTATCACCTCTATGCTGATGATGCCCAGATCTACCTATCCACCCCTGCACTCTCTCCTTCTGTCAATTCTCACAACAGCGACTGCTTAGCTGGCATTTCCTCCTGGATGGCCTCTCACCACCTAAAAATAAACATGTCCAAGACAAAACTACTTCTAATCCCCCCCTCTAACTCTACTCCAGTTTCTAATTTTTCTATCACTGTTGGAGGCACCACTATCTCCCTATAACCCCAAGTCCGCTGCCTTGGAGTCACACTTGACTCAAATCTGTCCTTCATTCCCCACATCCAATTGCTCTCTTCATCCTGCCGCATCACCTACGCAATATCTCCAAAATTCATCCGTTTCTGATCGCTGAAACTACTAAACAGATAATCCACTCCCTGGTAATTTCCCTACTGTAATAACCTACAAACTGGCCTCCCTCTTTCCCGCCTCTCTCCCCTTCAATCCATCCTAAATGCATCTGCATGGCTAATCCACCTCTCTCGATGCTCTATTTCTGCTGCACCTCTCTGTGAGTCCCTTCACTGGGTCCCCATTCACAGCAGAATTAAATTCAAAATTCTCACCTTGACCTACAAAGCCCTCACCAATGCTGACCCACCCTACCTGTCCTCACTCATCAACAAATATACTCCAGCCCACCCCCTAAGATCCAACAATGACCTGCTTCTTGCGTTCTCTACCATCACCTCCTCTCATGCTAGACTACAGGACTTCTCTTGTGTGGCACCAACCCTGTGGAACGCACTTCCTAGAGCTGTCAGAAATTCCCCTAACCTCTCCTCCTTTAAACGTTCCCTAAAGACCTTTTTGTTCAGGGAAGTTTATCACCCAACTCAGTAACAAACTAATTTCACTTACCTAACAGTTGCCCTCATCTATCTCCTCTCTAATATTAGTCTCACCTTTGCAGTCACCACCTCCTGTTTCCCATCCTCCTACCCATCTAGATTGTAAGTTCCCACGGGAACAGGGCCCTCAATTCCCCCTTTATTTGTCTGTAAAATTTTGTCTTTTATTGTATTGTTTCTCCATTGTGCTTTCATCTTTGTACCCATGGGCAGCGCTGAGGAATCTGTTAGCCCTTTATAAATAAAGTGAAGTTGGCCGAGCTAACCCTTCTCTGGTAAACGCACTTTAATATGGACTTGTAGTACCAAGTCACACGTTAATGTTAGAAGGATCCAGGGATATTGGGTATAGCAGCCTGCACTATGATTAGCGCACCACTTGCAATCTGGCCCTTTGTATTTAATCCTTTTTCAGGGCTTTAATCATATAGTAATAGAAAAAAAGCATTATAGACATACAGTATTTTATTTTAACGCTAACATGTGCCTATAAGAGGCTGGTGATTTGCATCAGACAATAACAATGAAATGTGTCCCCTCTGCTCTCCTCTAGCATTAGGATTCAGCCTGTGTATAAGTGGTAATGAGTGATCATTAGGAGTCACTGAATGCCAATAATATGACAATTATTATCTCCATTGTAACCTGCCCTGTGTGTGATGCACATAAAACGGTAACAGAGCTCTTTCCTGCAAAAGACACAAGTGTGACAAACGCTGCCAGAGTGGGGCATTCTGAGACACGGTATTAGTCATCTGGAGGGGCAAATTTGCTACAACTCAGATACTTACGCACGTTTTGGGCCAGATGTAACTCATATTTACACATAAGACGATAGGTGTCTGGATCGCTCATACACCCCACTAAATAACAAGAGGGTGTGACAGCTCTATCAAATACCTCTTAAAGTTAGATTTATTATGTAGCTCTCTAAAGAAGGGGTAAAACCATGCAGTTGGCATTCCCTCCAGTGCCCATGGAACCTTTACAAAAATACAATTCATTTCTTATACAATTTAGGAATAATTGCCGATACATAGCATTGGTTCAAAAGAAAAATAATTTATTAGGCACTAATAAATAATAAACACAAGCAGTAGGAAGGTTGTCCTGAGAGAGTGCCATCCTGGGAATCTTATAGCCTATCTACTGGCATCACTCGCTGGTGGTTGGTCACTCACATAGTGCTTGTAACAAGGCAGGAAGTTTTACAAGGTCATTCCAGAACGCCTTTATAATTGCATTGCACACATCCTAGCACATTGCATTAGAAAATTGTGTATGTGGCTTGTGCAGATTTCCTGAAAAGCTATAAATGATCCATTAATGATTCTGACACCATATGTCCTTACGGAGCAGATATCTTATTCAGCAGTCTCTTACTCTCTGGCATTCAGCCATGGGCTGTTCTGTACTGTACAGTTCATTATGGTATATCTTTCTATCACCTTTTATTTCAGGAATATGCTTTATGATGCCCCTGGCACCACGCCAGGTACTATGCACTTACAAAGGAATTGCATTACTGCATGAAAGTGTCCTCTGTGGTTTAGAAACCGCGGTATCTATAGGGCGGTAATTGTATGCAGCTGGGTGTCTCCTTAAGCCCTGACGCTAGTCTTCCAGTAATGTGCAAAAAATAAATAGAAAAATAGATCAATCAGGAATGGAGTTTGTTAATGGTGTTCTTGGGTGTATTTAAGTGCGTGTGATGGTCTATAAGCCTGATTGATACAGGAGTCTCTGAGTCATGAAACTGGCAGCAGTAGCTGTGCACCTGTAGTGAGATGTTACAGTGGCATACGCCCAAGTCACTGACTGTGACCTCCTCTGGACCAAGAGTTAAACTTTAACCCTTTTGAATGATTTAAAGAGACAGTAAAAGAAATGTATTTATTTAAAATAAAATGCTGTTTCATTTATACACTAAAAGTTTCTTTAACTTCTAGGTTAATTCAATGAACCACTTTAAACAGAATAGTTATCTATACCCTTTGATCACCAATCTTCACTTAAACACTGCCTCCGCTCCATCTATTACTAACCCTGACCCTGCAAAGCTCACCATGATTTCCACAGTCAACCCAAATGTGTCCCAAGGTCTTGCGACTCCTCCTCCCAAGTCTCAGTGACTTCTCCTACCTGGGACTCATCCTGACCAGTCACTAACTCCTCCTACTCAGTCCTTGTGACTCCTCCTTCTCAGTCACTAACTCCTCCTACAGGTCACTTTGACCCCTCCTACAGGTCACTGTGACTACTCTACCAGGTGACTGACTCCTACCAGGTGACTGACTCCTCTACCAGGTGACTGTGACTCCTCCTTCATGTCACTGTGACTCCTACCAGGTGACTGTGACTCCTCCTACAGGTCACTGTGACTCCTACTAGGTGACTGACTCCTCCACCAGGTGACTGTGACTCCTCCTACAGGTCACTGTGACTCTTACCAGGTGACTGTGACTCCTCCTACAGGTCACTGTGACTCCTACCAGGTGACTGACTCGTTTACAGGTCACTGTGACTTCTACCAGGTGACTGATTTATCTACCAGGTCACTGTGACTTCTACCAGGTGACTGATTTATCTACCAGGTCACTGTGATTCGTCCTACAAGTCACTGTGACTCCTCCTACAGGTCACTATGACTCCTCCTAGAAGTCACTATGACTCCTCTACCAGTTGACTGACTCCTCTACTAGGTCACTGTGACTCCTCCTACAGGTCACTGTGACTGACTCCACCTACAGGTTACTGTCACTCCTACCAGGTGACTGACTCCCCTACCAGGTCACTGTGACTCCTCCTACAGGTCACTGTGACTCCTACCAGGTGACTGATTTATCTACCAGGTCACTGTAATTCCTCCTACAAGTCCCTGTGACTCCTCCTACAGGTCACTGGGACACCTACTGGGTGACAGACTCCTCTACCAGGTGACTGTGACTTATCCTACAGGTCACTGTGACTCCTCTTGCAGGTGACTGTGACTCTTCCTACAGGTCAATGTGACTCCTCCTACAGGACACTGTAACTCTTCCTGACCAGCCTTCTGTTCTCAGGTACTCCATGGAAAACACTGGGAGGTATTTAGCTGTAATTACTTTTTAAAACTGTTTCTTTGAAAAGTAAATTGTAAAATGTCCCTAATGCACTGTTGAGTTTCAATTTCAAATCAGCACTGATTGTCTATCAAAAAGATCTGACAATTAAACCACAGAATAGGACAACACTCTATGACTGCCAGCAAGAATCGCTATCTATTGTAAAGCAGCATGCAGCAAATTTGTATAGCAGCTAAGTAGTTAACCAAACCAATAATCGTATTCTTGGGTGAACATCTGGATTTCTGACATTTGTAAAGCAATTCTATACAGAATGTGCCGTTCTGATTTGCACTACTTCTGAACAAACAATTAAATAGGACAATGCTCCTTGTGATACAGGTGCAGCAAATCACAGAAATGTATTTGTAAACAAAGTCTGTCACCTAATTAGAGATTATATCCTGATGAATGCATCTACACATTCAGCTGCTTCTTTTTATAGAAATATAGGTCAGTGCATCATCATCACATGGATTTTCATTTTCAGATTAGCGGTAAATAAAACTCCAAAACAGACTCAGTATAGAAATAATCTAAAAAACTTTCTGTATTGTGCTATTGGCTCCAACAAAATGAAGTCTGACTTAGCGCCAAGGTGAGCCTGCTGTGACAGGTGCGCATTCTGTGGTGCCATTCCCCTTCAGACAAGGTAAATCTATTATAGATGTGTATTTATTTTTGAGGAAGGCTAAAATGATCAAATTGTGTGAATTCATAACAAATACTATAAATGAGTTCTCCCTTTAACAAACCAAACAAACAAATGCATGCAATAAAATAAAAGGTTGTTTATAAATTATATATTTATTTAAAAAAAATATATATGTTGCTGCTGCTGGCTTGTACTGGTAGCACTAGCTACTTCTTTAACTACCATGAAGATGCCTCCCATAGGTAAGAGTTGGTGAACAGTTTTTAATTTACAAATAAATTCACAATTGCCCCATGGGAAAATATTCAGCAAAACAAAAAAATGTTTTATATTTTTTTTATTTATTATGAGCAATTAGTCCCTAACAAATTGTTTGTCGGTGGTCCTGTCACTTCTATTTCATGTCTCAGTTATTTTCTACCAACCTGCTAAGTAGCAGCATCTCTGCCAGTATTAATACAAACTCATGTGCAATCAGACTGCTGATACTGCAGCTTCATGCTTACACGAGATACATGTGTCAGCCATTACTTTCTGTGGGACCTGCAAAGCCCATTTACCAACTGTATCTAATTCACCAACTGGAGGTAAAGACCATCACTGGTTATATTTATTAAATAACAAATAAATGAGCCACTAAACTTGTTCTGAAACATGACAGCAAGTGAGTCCCTAGCCTCATCAAACCACGAGAGGTCAGTGGCCCCACTGGAGGCTACAGCAGAGCAATTTCTGCATCTGGCACGGTACTAAGGCTTTCTGGAGCTCTTCTGTTCCATCTGTCCGAAGTGAAGCATCCTAGGCTCCAACCTGAAGAATCTGCTCCTCCCCCCTCAGCCTGGGTAATCGCTCCACCCTGTCTCTGCCACTGATCTCCTACCACTAGAGGTTATAAAACTCAGCCACAGTAAAGGATCTCCCCAACCTACCAGGCCACACAAGCCAGCTGGAAAGAGCATATATTTACCCCTGCTGGCTTTAACAAAATAGCTAGTTTGACTAACCAAACCTCAGCCTACCCAACTAATAAAACCCTAAGGAAGATGTTCATCTCACACCGCCATTATAATATCAAGGGAGGGAAGGTAGGAAACACTATCTTCACCAAAACAGAAGAGGCCACAGATCCACTGAAACCAGCCTATAACCTCATAAACACCTCCCCTCACAATTATGTAGCAACCCGTACCCTATAACTACCTTCTGCCTAACCCTTATGTCGCTCCTAGCCTATGGGCCTCTACTCTAGCTTTTATTACCACCTGAGCTTATAGCACCAGCACACCAGAGAGGGGGAACACAGGCACACTGACGGCTAAAGTGACTCGGTAAAACATATGCTCAGTAGCATTAGACAGATACTGCAGTATTAGATGTGACTGAAGCAGCATATGCTCAGTAGTACTAGACAGATACTGCAGGACTCTATTAGATGTGAAGTACTGATGCAGCATACGCTCAGTAGTACTATACAGATACTGCAGTATTAGATGTGAAGAACTGATGCAGCATATGCTCAGTAGCACTAGACAGATACTGCAGTATTAGATGTGAAGTACTGATACAGCATATGCTCAGTAGTACTAGACAGATACTGCAGTATTAGATGTGAAGAACTGATGCAGCATATGCTCAGTAGCACTAGACAAATACTGCAGTATTAGATGTGAAGTACTGATACAGCATATGCTCAGTAGTACTAGACAGATACTGCAGTATTAGATGTGAAGTACTGATGCAGCATATGCTCAGTAGTACTAGACAGATACTGCAGTATTAGATGTCACTGATGCAGCATATGCTCAGTAGCACTACACAGATACTGCAGTATTAGATGTGAAGTACTGATGCAGCATATGCTCAGTAGTACTAGACAGATACTACAGTATTAGATGTGACTGATGCAGCATATGCTCAGTAGTACTAAACAAATACTGCAGTATTAGATGTGACTGATGCAGCATATGCTCAGTAGTACTAGACAGATACTACAGTATTAGATGTGACTGATGCAGCATATGCTCAGTAGCACTAGACAGATACTGCAGTATTAGATGTGACTGAAGCAGCATATGCTCAGTAGTACTAGACAGATACTACAGTATTAGATGTGAAGTACTGATACAGCATATGCTCAGTAGCACTAGACAGATACTGCAGTATTAGATGTGAAGTACTGATGCAGCATATGCTCAGTAGTACTAGACAGATACTGCAGTATTAGATGTGACTGATGCAGCATATGCTCAGTAGCACTAGACAGATACTGCAGTATTAGATGTCACTGATGCAGTATATGCTCAGTAGTATTAGACAGGTACTGCAGTATTAGATGTGACTGAAGCAGCATATGCTCAGTAGTACTAGACAGATACTGCATGACTCTATTAGATGTGAAGTACTGATGCAGCATATGCTCAGTAGTACTAGACAGATACTGCAGTATTAGATGTGACTGATGCAGCATATGCTCAGTAGCACTAGACAGATACTGCAGTATTAGATGTGAAGTACTGACACAGCATATGCTCAGTAGTACTAGACAGATACTGCAGTATTAGATGTGACTGAAGCAGCATATGCTCAGTAGTACTAGACAGATACTGCAGTATTAGATGTGAAGTACTGATGCAGCATATGCTCAGTAGTACTAGACAGATACTGCAGTATTAGATGTGAAGTACTGATGCAGCATATGCTCAGTAGTACTAGACAGATACTACAGTATTAGATGTGAAGTACTGATGCAGCATATGCTCAGTAGTACTAGACAGATACTGCAGTATTAGATGTGAAGTACAGATGCAGCATATGCTCAGTAGCACTAGACAGATACTGCAGTATTAGATGTGAAGCACTGATGCAGCATATGCTCAGTAGTACTAGACAGATACTACAGTATTAGATGTGAAGCACTGATGCAGCATATGCTCAGTAGTACTAGACAGATACTGCAGGACTCTATTAGATGTGAAGTACTGATGCAGCATATGCTCAGTGGCACTAGACAGATACTGCAGTATTAAATGTGAAGTACTGATGCAGCATATGCTCAGTAGTACTAGACAGATACTGCAGTATTAGATGTGACTGAAGCAGCATATGCTCAGTAGTACTAGACAGATACTGCAGTATTAGATGTGAAGTACTGATGCAGCATATGCTCAGTAGTACTAGACAAATACTGCAGGACTCTATTAGATGTGAAGTACTGATGCAGCATATGCTCAGTAGCATTAGACAGATACTGCAGTATTAGATGTGACTGAAGCAGCATATGCTCAGTAGTACTAGACAGATACTGCAGAATTAGATGCGACTGATGCAGCATATTCTCAGTAGTACTAGACAGATACTGCAGGACTCTATTAGATGTGAAGTACTGATGCAGCATATGCAGAGTAGCACTAGACAGATACTGCAGTATTAGATGTCACTGATGCAGTATATGCTCAGTAGTACTAGACAGATACTGCAGTATTAGATGTGAAGCACTGATACTGCATATGCTCAGTAGTACTAGACAGATACTGCAGTATTAGATGTGAAGAACTGATGCAGCATATGCTCAGTAGTACTAGACAGATACTGCAGTATTAGATGTGAAGCACTGATACTGCATATGCTCAGTAGTACTAGACAGATACTGCAGCATATGCTCAGTAGTATTAGACAGATACTGCAGTATTAGATGTGAAGCACTTATACTGCATATGCTCAGTAGTACTAGACAGATACTGCAGTATTAGATGTGAAGTACTGATTCAGCATATGCTCAGTAGTACTAGACAGATACTGCAGTATTAGATGTCACTGATGCAGTATATGCTCAGTAGTACTAGACAGATACTGCAGTATTAGATGTGAAGTACTGATGCAGCATATGCTCAGTAGTACTAGACAGATACTGCAGTATTAGATGTGAAGTACTGATGCAGCATATGCTCAGTAGTACTAGACAGATACTGCAGTATTAGATGTGACTGAAGCAGCATATGCTCAGTAGTACTAGACAGATACTGCAGTATTAGATGTGAAGTACTGATGCAGCATATGCTCAGTAGTACTAGACAAATACTGCAGGACTCTATTAGATGTGAAGTACTGATGCAGCATATGCTCAGTAGCATTAGACAGATACTGCAGAATTTGATGTGAAGTACTGATGCAGCATATGCTCAGTACTACTAGACAGATACTGCAGTATTAGATGTGACTGATGCAGCATATTCTTAGTAGTACTAGACAGATACTGAAGTATTAGATGTGAAGTACTTATGCAGCATATGCTCAGTAGCACTAGACAGATACTGCAGAATTTGATGTGAAGTACTGATGCAGCATATGCTCAGTACTACTAGACAGATACTGCAGTATTAGATGTGACTGATGCAGCATATTCTCAGTAGTACTAGACAGATGCTGAAGTATTAGATGTGAAGTACAGATGCTGCATATGCTCGGTAGTACTAGACAGATACTGAAGTATTAGATGTGAAGTACAGATGCTGCATATGCTCAGTAGTACTAGACAGATACTGAAGTATTAGATGTGAAGTACAGATGCTGCATATGCTCGGTAGTACTAGACAGATACTGCAGTATTAGATGTGACTGATGCAGCATATGCTCAGTAGTACTAGACAGATACTGCAGTATTAGATGTGACTGATGCAGCATATGCTCGGTAGTACTAGACAGATACTGCAGTATTAGATGTGAAGTACTGATGCAGCATATGCTCAGTAGCACTAGACAGATACTGTAGTATTAGATGTGGAGCACTGATGCAGCATATGCTCAGTAGTACTAGACTTATACTGCAGTATTAGATGTGAGTGATGCAGCATATGCTCAGTAGTATTAGACAGATACTGCAGTATTAGATGTGACTGATGCAGCATATGCTCAGTAGCACTAGATAGATACTGCAGTATTAGATGTGACTGATGCAGCATATGTTCAGTAGTATTAGACATATACTGCAGTATTAAATGTGAAGTACTGATACAGCATATGCTCAGTAGCACTAGACAGATACTGCAGTATTAGATGTGAAGCACTGATGCAGCATATGCTCAGTAGCACAAGACAGATACTGCAGTATTAGATGTGAAGCACTGATGCAGCATATGCTCAGTAGCACTAGACAGATACTACAGTATTAGATGTGACTGATGCAGCATATGCTCAGTAGTACTAGACAGATACTGCAGTATTAGATGTGACGGATACAGCATATGCTCAGTAGTACTAGACAGATACTGCAGTATTAGATGTGAAGCCCTGATACAGCATATGCTCAGTAGTACTAGACAGATACTGCAGTGTTAGATGTGAAGCACTGATACAGCATATGCTCAGTAGTACTAGACAGATACTGCAGTATTAGATGTTAAGCACTGATGCAGCATATGCTCAGTAGTACTAGACAAATACTGCAGTATTAGATGTTAAGCACTGATGCAGCATATGCTCAGTAGTACTAGACAGATACTGCAGTATTAGATGTGAAGTACTGATGCAGCATATGCTCAGTAGCACTAGACAGATACTGCAGTGTTAGATGTGAAGTACTGATGCAGCATATGCTCAGTAGTACTAGACAGATACTGCAGTATTAGATGTTAAGCACTGATGCAGCATATGCTCAGTAGTACTAGACAGATACTGCATTTTTTTGATGTGAAGTACTAATACAGCATATGCTCAGTAGCACTAGACAGATACTGCAGTATTAGATGTGAAGTACTGATGCAGCATATGCTCAGTAGTACTAGACAGATACTGCAGTATTAGATGTGAAGTACTAATACAGCATATGCTCAGTAGTACTAGACAAATACTGCAGTGTTAGATGTGAAGCACTGATGCAGCATATGCTCAGTAGCACTAGACAGATACTGCAGTATTAGATGTGACTGATGCAGCATATTCTCAGTAGTACTAGACAGATGCTGAAGTATTAGATGTGAAGTACAGATGCTGCATATGCTCGGTAGTACTAGACAGATACTGAAGTATTAGATGTGAAGTACAGATGCTGCATATGCTCAGTAGTACTAGACAGATACTGAAGTATTAGATGTGAAGTACAGATGCTGCATATGCTCGGTAGTACTAGACAGATACTGCAGTATTAGATGTGACTGATGCAGCATATGCTCAGTAGTACTAGACAGATACTGCAGTATTAGATGTGACTGATGCAGCATATGCTCAGTAGTACTAGACAAATACTGCAGTATCAGATGTGACTGATGCAGCATATGCTCGGTAGTACTAGACAGATACTGCAGTATTAGATGTGAAGTACTGATGCAGCATATGCTCAGTAGCACTAGACAGATACTGTAGTATTAGATGTGGAGCACTGATGCAGCATATGCTCAGTAGTACTAGACTTATACTGCAGTATTAGATGTGAGTGATGCAGCATATGCTCAGTAGTATTAGACAGATACTGCAGTATTAGATGTGACTGATGCAGCATATGCTCAGTAGCACTAGATAGATACTGCAGTATTAGATGTGACTGATGCAGCATATGTTCAGTAGTATTAGACATATACTGCAGTATTAAATGTGAAGTACTGATACAGCATATGCTCAGTAGCACTAGACAGATACTGCAGTATTAGATGTGAAGCACTGATGCAGCATATGCTCAGTAGCACAAGACAGATACTGCAGTATTAGATGTGAAGCACTGATGCAGCATATGCTCAGTAGCACTAGACAGATACTACAGTATTAGATGTGACTGATGCAGCATATGCTCAGTAGTACTAGACAGATACTGCAGTATTAGATGTGACGGATACAGCATATGCTCAGTAGTACTAGACAGATACTGCAGTATTAGATGTGAAGCCCTGATACAGCATATGCTCAGTAGTACTAGACAGATACTGCAGTGTTAGATGTGAAGCACTGATACAGCATATGCTCAGTAGTACTAGACAGATACTGCAGTATTAGATGTTAAGCACTGATGCAGCATATGCTCAGTAGTACTAGACAAATACTGCAGTATTAGATGTTAAGCACTGATGCAGCATATGCTCAGTAGTACTAGACAGATACTGCAGTATTAGATGTGAAGTACTGATGCAGCATATGCTCAGTAGCACTAGACAGATACTGCAGTGTTAGATGTGAAGTACTGATGCAGCATATGCTCAGTAGTACTAGACAGATACTGCAGTATTAGATGTTAAGCACTGATGCAGCATATGCTCAGTAGTACTAGACAGATACTGCATTTTTTTGATGTGAAGTACTAATACAGCATATGCTCAGTAGCACTAGACAGATACTGCAGTATTAGATGTGAAGTACTGATGCAGCATATGCTCAGTAGTACTAGACAGATACTGCAGTATTAGATGTGAAGTACTAATACAGCATATGCTCAGTAGTACTAGACAAATACTGCAGTGTTAGATGTGAAGCACTGATGCAGCATATGCTCAGTAGCACTAGACAGATACTGCAGTATTAGATGTGAAGCACTGAAGCAGCATATGCTCAGTAGTACTAGACAAATACTGCAGTGTTAGATGTGAAGCACTGATGCAGCATATGCTCAGTAGCACTAGACAGATACTGCAGTATTAGATGTGAAGCACTGATGCAGCATATGCTCAGTAGTACTAGACAGATACTGCAGTATTAGATGTGAAGCACTGATGCAGCATATGCTCAGTAGTACTAGACAAATACTGCAGTGTTAGATGTGAAGCACTGATGCAGCATATAATCAGTAGTACTAGACAGATACTGCAAAATTAGATGTGACTGATGCAGCATATTCTCAGTAGTACTAGACAGATACTGCAGGACTCTATTAGATGTGAAGTACTGATGCAGCATATGCTCAGTAGCACTAGACAGATACTGCAGTATTAGATGTGAAGCACTGATGCAGAGTATGCTCAGTAGTACTAGACAGATACTGCAGTATTAAATGTGAATAAAACAGCATATGCTCAGTAGTACTAGACAAATACTGCAGTATTAGATGTGAAGCACTGATGCAGAATATGCTCAGTAGTACTAGACAGATACTGCAGTATTAAATGTGAATAAAACAGCATATGCTCAGTAGTACTAGACAAATACTGCAGTATTAGATGTGAAGCACTGATGCAGAATATGCTCAGTAGTACTAGACAGATACTGCAGTATTAGATGTCACTGATGCAGTATATGCTCAGTAGCACTAGACAGATACTGCAGTATTAGATGTGAAGCACTGATGCAGAATATGCTCAGTAGTCCTAGACAAATACTGCAGTATTAGATGTGAAGCACTGATGCAGCATATGCTCAGTAGCACTAGACAGATACTGCAGTATTAGATGTGAAGCACTAATGCAGCTTATGCTCAGTAGCACCACACAGATACTGCAGTATTAGATGTGACTAATGCAGCATATGCTCAGTAGTACTAGACAGATACTGCAGTATTAGATTTGTCTGGTGCAGCATATGCTCAGTAGTACTAGACAGATACTGCAGTATTAGATGTGAAGTACTGATTCAGCATATGCTCAGTAGTACTAGACAGATACTGCAGTATTAGATGTGTCTGGTGCAGCATATGCTCAGTAGTACTAGACAGATACTGCAGTATTAGATGTGAAGCACTGATGCAGAATATGCTCAGTAGTACTAGACAGATACTACAGTATTAGATGTGACTAATGCAGCATATGCTCAGTAGTACTAGACAGATAATGCAGTATTAGATGTGTCTGGTGCAGCATATGCTCAGTAGTACTAGACAGATACTGCAGGACTCTATTAGATGTGAAGTACTGATGCAGCATATGCTCAGTAGCACTAGACAGATACTGCAGTATTAGATGTGAAGCACTGATGCAGAGTATGCTCAGTAGTACTAGACAGATACTGCAGTATTAAATGTGAATAAAACAGCATATGCTCAGTAGTACTAGACAAATACTGCAGTATTAGATGTGAAGCACTGATGCAGAATATGCTCAGTAGTACTAGACAGATACTGCAGTATTAAATGTGAATAAAACAGCATATGCTCAGTAGTACTAGACAAATACTGCAGTATTAGATGTGAAGCACTGATGCAGAATATGCTCAGTAGTACTAGACAGATACTGCAGTATTAGATGTCACTGATGCAGTATATGCTCAGTAGCACTAGACAGATACTGCAGTATTAGATGTGAAGCACTGATGCAGAATATGCTCAGTAGTCCTAGACAAATACTGCAGTATTAGATGTGAAGCACTGATGCAGCATATGCTCAGTAGCACTAGACAGATACTGCAGTATTAGATGTGAAGCACTAATGCAGCTTATGCTCAGTAGCACCACACAGATACTGCAGTATTAGATGTGACTAATGCAGCATATGCTCAGTAGTACTAGACAGATACTGCAGTATTAGATTTGTCTGGTGCAGCATATGCTCAGTAGTACTAGACAGATACTGCAGTATTAGATGTGAAGTACTGATTCAGCATATGCTCAGTAGTACTAGACAGATACTGCAGTATTAGATGTGTCTGGTGCAGCATATGCTCAGTAGTACTAGACAGATACTGCAGTATTAGATGTGAAGCACTGATGCAGAATATGCTCAGTAGTACTAGACAGATACTACAGTATTAGATGTGACTAATGCAGCATATGCTCAGTAGTACTAGACAGATAATGCAGTATTAGATGTGTCTGGTGCAGCATATGCTCAGTAGTACTAGACAGATACTGCAGCATTAGATGTGAAGCACTGATGCAGAATATGCTCAGTAGTACTAGACAGATACTGCAGTATTAGATGTGACGGATACAGCATATGCTCAGTAGCACTAGACAGATACTGCAGTATTAGATGTGAAGCACTGATGCAGAATATGCTCAGTAGTACTAGACAGATACTGCAGTAATGGAAGTGAATTGCATTTATACATATATTATATATTAGCTATAGTGATACAATATCACTAGAGGTTATTTGACCAAATGTCCTTTTATCACGTAAAGCTACATTGACACAGAGCATAAATATTATTAATTAGCCTCATTAAGCTCAAGAAATGTTGGAAAATCATTTAAGACAGTCAGTTGTTAGCACAATTTACAAGAATTCTGCAAATCATGGGCACACTCACCGGATGCCCAGCCACACCCACAATCCCACTCACTATTCACCTAAAGCCTACCGCCACCCAACACAATCTCGCCCACAAATCAGCAACAGCCCCCCTAAACTTCCTGAGTCCCTAACACCTAGTCACAAATGTTGTTAGAAATGTAACAGATTGCTCACTTTGATGTGCATGAGATGTCGTTCTCATCATGCAGGGGATCACCAATCAGAAGCTGTTTCAGGGATCCTCACACTACGGGCTGGAGATTGTTTGTGGCCTCGTGGGCAGCACCCCCTAGCCCCCAATAGGAGTATCAGTAGCGTTGCCACAATGTGTGGTGATGTCACAACAGGACGGGGTAAGTGTAGCTGCTAGTTAGGTGGTGAATAAAACCCCTCAAACTCAGCTCCCTTAGCAGATACAGACAATCAAGACCCATTATAAGATAACCACCTGCCGGTCTTGAAAAGCAACAAGCACCCTACAAATTACAAAGAAAAAACATAATTTATGCTTACCTGATAAATTTATTTCTCTTGTAGTGTATCCAGTCCACGGATCATCCATTACATGTGGGATATTCTCCTTCCCAACAGGAAGTTGCAAGAGGATCACCCACAGCAGAGCTGCTCTATAGCTCCTCCCCTCACTGCCATATCCAGTCATTCGACCGAAACAAGCCGAGAAAAGGAGAAACCATAGGTTGCAGTGGTGACTGTAGTTTAATGAAAATTTAGACCTGCCTGAAAAGGACAGGGCGGGCCGTGGACTGGATACACTACAAGAGAAATAAATTTATCAGGTAAGCATAAATTATGTTTTCTCTTGTTAAGTGTATCCAGTCCACGGATCATCCATTACTTGTGGGATACCAATACCAAAGCAAAAGTACACGGATGATGGGAGGGACAAGGCAGGAACTTAAACGGAAGGAACCACTGCCTGTAGAACCTTTCTCCCAAAAACAGCCTCCGAAGAAGCAAAAGTATCAAATTTGTAAAATTTGGAAAAAGTATGAAGGGAAGACCAAGTTGCAGCCTTGCAAATCTGTTCAACAGAGGCCTCATTTTTAAAGGCCCAGGTGGAAGCCACAGCTCTAGTAGAATGAGCTGTAATCCTTTCAGGAGGCTGCTGTCCAGCAGTCTCATAGGCTAAACGGATTATACTCCGAAGCCAAAAAGAAAGAGAGGTTGCCGAGGCCTTCTGAGCTCTCCTCTGTCCAGAGTAAACAACAAACAGGTTAGATGTTTGGAAAAAATCTTTAGTAGCCTGTAAGTAAAACTTCAAGGCACGGACTACGTCTAGATTATGCAAAAGACATTCCTTCTTTGAAGAAGGATTAGGACATAATGATGGAACAACAATCTCTTGATTGATATTCTTGTTAGAAACCACCTTAGGTAAAAACCCAGGTTTTGTACGCAGAACAACTTTATCTGAATGAAAGATCAGATAAGGAGAATCACAATGTAAGGCAGATAACTCTGAGACTCTTCGAGCCGAGGAAATAGCCATCAGAAAAAGAACTTTCCATGAAAGAAGTTTGATATCAATAGAATGAAAGGGTTCAAACGGAACCCCTTGAAGAACTTTAAGAACCAAGTTTAAGCTCCATGGAGGAGCAACAGGTTTAAACACAGGCTTAATTCTAACTAAAGCCTGACAAAATGCCTGAACATCTGGAACTTCTGCCAGACGCTTGTGTAAAAGAATAGACAGAGCAGAAATCTGTCCCTTTAAAGAACTAGCTGATAATCCTTTGTCCAAACCCTCTTGGAGGAAGGACAATATCCTAGGAATCCTAACCCTACTCCATGAGTAATTCTTGGATTCACACTAATGAAGATATTTACGCCATATCTTGTGGTAAATTTTCCTGGTGACAGGCTTTCGTGCCTGTATTAAGGTATCAATTACTGACTCGGAGAAGCCACGCTTTGATAGAATCAAGCGTTCAATCTCCATGCAGTCAGTCTAAGAGAAAGTAGATTCGGATGATTGAAAGGACCTTGTATTAGAAGGTCTTGTCTCAGAGGCTGAGTCCATGGTGGAAAGGATGACATGTCCACTAGGTCTGCATACCAGGTCCTGCGTGGCCACGCAGGCGCCATCAATATCACCGATGCTCTTTCCTGTTTGATTTTGGCAATCAGACGAGGGAGCAGAGGAAACGGTGGAAACACATAAGCCAGGTTGAAGAACCAAGGCGCTGCTAGAGCATCTATCAGTGCCGCTTCTGGGTCCCTGGACCTGGATCCGTAACAAGGAAGCTTGGCGTTCTGGCGAGACGCCATGAGATCCAATTCTGGTTTGCCCCAACGGAGAACCAATTGAGCAAACACCTCCGGATTGAGTTCCCATTCCCCCGGATGAAAAGTCTGACGACTTAGAAAATCCGCCTCCCAGTTCTCTACACCTGGGATATGGATCGCTGACAGGTGGCAAGAGTGAGTCTCTGCCCAGCGAATTATCTTGGAGACTTCTGACATCGCTAGGGAACTCCTGGTTCCCCCTTGATGGTTGATGTAAGCCACAGTCGTGATGTTGTCCGACTGAAATCTGATGAACCTCAGTGTTGCTAGCTGAGGCCAAGCCAGAAGAGCATTGAATATTGCTCTTAACTCCAGAATATTTATTGGGAGGAGTTTCTCCTCCTGAGTCCATGAACCCTGAGCCTTCAGGGAGTTCCAGACTGCACCCCAACCTAGAAGGCTGGCATCTGTTGTTACAATTGTCCAATCTGGTCTGCGAAAGGTCATACCCTTGGACAGATGGGCCCGAGATAACCACCAGAGAAGAGAATCTCTGGTTTCCTGATCCAGACTTAGTAGAGGGGACAAATCTGTGTAATCCCCATTCCACTGACTGAGCATGCATAATTGCAGCGGTCTGAGATGCAGGCGCGCGAATGGCACTATTTCCATCGCCGCTACCATTAAGCCGATTACTTCCATGCACTGAGCCACCGTGGGGCGCGGAATGGAGTGAAGAACACGGCAAGCATTTAGAAGTTTTGATAACCTGGACTCCGTCAGGTAAATTTTCATTTCTACAGAATCTATTAGAGTCCCTAGGAAGGAAACCCTCTTGAGAGGAGATAGAGAACTCTTTTCTTCGTTCACTTTCCACCCATGCGATCTCAGGAATGCCAGAACTATCTCTGTATGAGATTTGGCAATTTGAAAGCTTGACGCCTGTATCAGGATATCGTCCAGGTAAGGAGCCACCGCTATGCCTCGCGGTCTTAGGACCGCCAGAAGTGAGCCCAGAACCTTTGTAAAAATTCTTGGGGCTGTAGCCAACCCGAAATGGAAGAGCTACAAATTGGTAATGCCTGCCTAGAAAGGCAAACCTCAGGAACTGATGATGATTCTTGTGAATCGGAATGTGAAGGTAGGCATCCTTTAAGTCCACTGTGGTCATGTACTGACCCTCTTGGATCATGGGTAAAATGGTTCGAATAGTTTCCATCTTGAATGACGGAACTCTGAGGAATTTGTTTAGGATCTTTAAATCCAAAATTGTTTTGAAGGTTCCCTCTTTTTTGGGAACCACAAACAGATTTGAATAAAACCCCTGTCCTTGTTCTGTCCGCGGAACTGGATGGATCACTCCCATTACAAGGAGATCTTGTACGCAGCTTAGGAATGCCTCTTTCTTTATCTGGTTTGCAGATAATCTTGAAAGGTGAAATCTCCCTTGTGGAGGAGAAGCTTTGAAGTCCAGAAGATATCCCTGAGATATGATCTCCAACGCCCAGGGATCCTGAACATCTCTTGCCCACGCCTGGGCGAAGAGAGAGAGTCTGCCCCCTACTAGATCCGTTGTCGGATAGGGGGCCGCTCCTTCATGCTGTCTTAGAGGCAGCAGCAGGCTTTCTGGCCTGCTTGCCCTTGTTCCAGGACTGGTTAGGTTTCCAGGCCTGCTTGGATTGAGCAAAAGTTCCCTCTTGTTTTGAAGCAGAGGAAGTTGATGCTGCATCTGCCTTGAAATTTCGAAAGGCACGAAAATTAGACTGTTTGGCCTTTGATTTGGCCCTGTCCTGAGGAAGGGTATGACCCTTACCTCCAGTAATGTCAGCAATAATTTCTTTCAAACCAGGCCCGAATAAGGTCTGCCCCTTGAAAGGAATGTTGAGTAATTTAGACTTTGAAGTCACATCAGCTGACCAGGATTTGAGCCATAGCGCCCTACGCGCCTGGATGGCGAATCCGGAATTCTTAGCCGTTAGTTTAGTCAAATGAACAATGGCATCAGAAACAAATGAGTTAGCTATCTTAAGAGTTCTAAGCTTGTCAACAATTTCAGTCAATGGAGCTGTATGGATGGCCTCTTCCAGGGCCTCAAACCAGAATGCCGCCGCAGCAGTGACAGGCGCAATGCATGCAAGGGGCTGTAAAATAAAACCTTGTTGAATAAACATTTTCTTAAGGTAACCTTAGAAATCTCTGAATCAGGTCTCCCCGATTCAGAGACGTCACCCACAGACTGAAGCTCTCCGTCCTCAGGTTCTGCATATTGTGACTCAGTATCAGACATGGCTCTTACAGCATCTACGCGCTCTGTATCTCGTCTAACCCCAGAGCTATCGCGCTTGCCTCTCAATTCAGGCAATCTGGATAATACCTCTGACAGGGTATTATTCATGATTGCAGCCATGTCCTGCAAAGTAATCGCTATGGGCGTCCCTGATGTACTTGGCGCCATATTAGCGTGCGTCCCTTGAGCGGGAGGCGAAGGGTCCGACACGTGGGGAGAGTTAGTTGGCATAACTTCCCCCTCGACAGACCCCTCTGGTGACAATTCTTTTATAGATAAAGATTGATCTTTACTGTTTAAGGTGAAATCAATACATTTAGTACACATTCTCCTATGGGGCTCCACCATGGCTTTTAAACATAATGAACAAGTATCCTCTGTTTCAGACATGTTTATACAGACTAGCAATGAGACTAGCAAGCTTGGAAAACACTTTAAAGCAAGTTAACAAGCAATATAAAAAACGTTACTGTGCCTTTAAGAGAAACAAATTTTGACAAAATTTGAAATAACAGTGAAAAAAGGCAGTTGCACTAACAAAATTTTTACAGTGTATGTAACAAGTCAGCAGAGCATTGCACCCACTTGCAAATGGATGATTAACCCCTTAATAACAAAAACAGAATAATAAATGACAAAAACGTTTTTTAAACACAGTCACAACAACTGCCACAGTCTACTGTGGTTGTTACCCTCCTCAAACACGACTTTGAAGCCTTTTGAGCCCTTCAGAGATGTCCTGTATCATGCAGAGGGAAGCTGAATGTCTCTGTCAGTATTTTTATCTGCACAGAAAAGCGCTAAAATAGGCCCTTCCCACTCATATTGCAATAGTGGAAAGCCTCAGGAACTGTTTCTAGGCAAAAATCAAGCCAGCCATGTGGAAAAAAACTAGGCCCCAATAAGTTTTGTCACCAAACATATATAAAAACGATTAACATGCCAGCAAACGTTTTATATTACACTTTTATAAGAGTATGTATCTCTGTTAATAAGCCTGATACCAGTCGCTATCACTGCATTTAAGGCTTAACTTACATTAATCCGGTATCAGCAGCATTTTTCTAGCAAATTCCATCCCTAGAAATATATTAACTGCACATACCTTATTGCAGGAAAACCTGCACGCCATTCCCCCTCTGAAGTTACCTCACTCCTCAGAATATGTGAGAACGGCAGTGGATCTTAGTTACTTCTGCTAAGATCATGGAAATCACAGGCAGATTCTTCTTCTAATGCTGCCTGAGATGAAACAGTACACTCCGGTACCATTTAAAAATAACAAACTTTTGATTGAAGTTAAAAAACTAACTATAATACACCACTCTCCTCTTACTACGTCCATCTTTGTTGAGAGTTGCAAGAGAATGACTGGGTATGGCAGTGAGGGGAGGAGCTATATAGCAGCTCTGCTGTGGGTGATCCTCTTGCATCTTCCTGTTGGGAAGGAGAATATCCCACAAGTAATGGATGATCCGTGGACTGGATACACTTAACAAGAGAAAAGGTTTATTATGTCCCTCAGATCTGACAGTGATATTATGTATTAAAGTATCACACATGGAACACAACAGATTAAAATGTCACAATGAAACTGTTACAGCAAAGCAACTGAATGTCACAGACTGACATGACAAAGGTTTGGTCCCAGTTACACATAAGGCTCAGGTAATACAGCAACATTCTTTGCAATGTGCTACACCGAGGGTTGCAACCTCAGCCATGTTTTACTGGACACTTATGAGTTACACATGCTACAGGGTAAGCAGGGCGGAACATGTATTGTGCCTCTGGACATCACATGAATAGTACGTGTTCCTCCCTGCAGCATGTGTAACTCATAAGTGTCCAGGAAAACATGGTTGAGGTAGCAACCCTAGCTGCAGCTATATCAGGCAACCAGGAGGTTAATTCTCAGGGGAACCTAAACATTTTTGTATGGAGGGCAGATCACTAATGGCAGGATTGGCCAGGGGCCACATTATTTATACTCACATTTGGTACAAATACTCTTTATTCTATTATAATGCTGGTCACACAAAATCACTTGGCCGGATGTGCTTGAGGAAGCCGTGCTGTATACAACCCTGTGCTATTCTAAACTGCAGAGTTTAATTACATTGTTGCAGGGCTGCAACATCTGAGATTTTGTGACATGTTGATGATCTGCACGTTCCAGCGGAAATTCACCAGAGTGAGTCAGCGCATAATGTTTATTTAGTGACCAGATGCAGAGCAGCACCTACACTGCCTGAATATCTCACTAAGCCCATATCACTCCCTCCCAACCAGAGGTGTCCTTGTTAGAGAGGAACTACTGAGCCCTCCTCATACCTCATTCAGAACCAAACGTGTCTCCCACAATGAGCACTTGCTGCATCTTCTATTGCATACCTCCCAGCTGTTCCCCATACCTCCCAGCTGTTCCCTATACCTCCCAGCCGTTCCCCATACCTCCCAGCCGTTCCCCATACTGAACCTCCCAGCTGTTCCACATACCTTCCAGCCATCCTGCATACCTCCCAGCCATCCCACATACCTCCCAGCCATCCCACATACCTCCCAGCCATCCCACATACCTCCCAGCTGTTCCATATACCTCCCAGCTGTTCCACGTACCTTCCAACTCTTCCACACACCTTCCAACCAATTCGCATACCTCCCAACCAATTCACATACCTCCCATCCAATTCACATACCTCCCAACCCTTCCACATCCCTTCCAGCCGTTCCACATACCTTCAAGCCGTTCCACATACCTCCCAACCATTCCACATACCTCCCAACCATTCCACATACCTCCCAAACAATTCACATACCTACCAACTCATTCACAATGCCTCCCAACTGCCCCACATACCTCCCAACTCATTCACATACCTCCCAACTCATTCACATACCTCCCAACTCATTCACATACCTCCCAACCCATTCACATACCTCCCAACCCATTCACATACCTCCCAAACCATTCACATACCTCCCAAACCATTCACATACCTCCCAACCCATTCACATACCTCCCAAACCATTCACATACTTACCAACCCATTCACATACCTTCCAACTATCTCACATAACTCCCAACCATCTCTCATACCTCCCAACTGTCTTACATACTTCCCAACCGTCTCACTTACCTCCCAACCGTCTCACTTACCTCCCAACCGTCTCACATACCTCCCAACCGTCTCACATACCTCCCAACCGTCTCACATACCTCCCAACCGTCTCACATACCTCCCAACCGTCTCACATACCTCCCAACCGTCTCACATACCTCCCAACCGTCTCACATAACTACAACCGTCTCACATACCCATCAAACAATTCACATACCTACCAACCGTCTCACATACCCACCAACCAACTCACATACTTACCAACCGTCTCTAATACCCACCAACCAACTCACATACTTACCAACTGTCTCACATACCCACCAACCAACTCACATACTTACCAACCGACTCACATACTTACCAACCGACTCACATACCCACCAACCAATTCACATACCTCTGAGCCATTTAGATAAATTCTCTAAACAGTGACCATTCAGTAACATCACGTTGTGCCTGCGCATGTACTGCACTAATTATCTTGTTAGTAGAATAAAGTGAAGATGCCGAACACTAGAAAATAAAATAACATTACCTTTTACTCACAAAACAAACTGTGTCCATCCCATGCCTATTAGAAAGATTTTGTACTTAAAGGGACATGAATCCCAATATTTTTCTTTCATGATTCAGACAGAGCAGCAGTTTTACACAACTTTAATAATGTATTTCTATTATCAAATTTTCTTTGTTCTATTGGTATCTTTTGTTGAAAAGCATGTATGTAGGCTCAGGAGCGTGCAAGTATCTGAAGCACTATATGGAAGCAGTTTTGCAATAACGTTATCCATTTGCAAGAGCACTATATGGCAGCACTATTTCCTGCGATTTAGTGCTCCAGATGATTACCTAGGTATCTCTTCAACAAAGAATATCATGGGAACAAGGCAAATTTGATAATAGAAGTCAATTGTAAACTTTTTTTTTTTAATTGCCTGACCCAGCTTTGTACATTACACAGTGATTGCTTAGAGCAGTGCACAAACCCATTTACAGAGAGCTAAGATATGTCATCGATAAGACCATTTGCACCTAGATATGAGTTGAGCATATACTTAATGTTAGCTCTAGATTAGCAATGTAATACTGGGAGCTAGCTGCACATCTAGTGAGCCACTGACAAGAGGCATATTTGTGTAGCCACCAATCAGCAGCTCCCAGCAGTGCATTGCTTTTTTCTGAGCCTACCTAGTTATGTTTTTTTACACACGGCTAACAAGAGAACAAAGTACATTTAATAACAAAACTAAAAGTCATACTCTATCTGATCCATGAACGTTTGATTTGTGTCCCATTAATAAAATTCATGTAAATAGTTTTCTTCATTTGCACATTAGCGGAGTTTAGTTTCCTGTGTGATGCCCACAGCATAAACTGCCCGGCTAATATAACAAACATTCACTGGAGCCTTTTACATTTCTACAGCTCAGATCAGACGGCGCAGAGGCTGCAAGTCAGAAAATGTTCTCTTTGCAATGAAATTCTGTAAGAACATTGCTGTCAGATTGGGCACAGGATTGGTGACAGATAATGACAGCTGAATACACAATGAGAGAGAAACAAAAAGCAGGGACAGAGACTAAAGATGCCCAAAACCATAGTGCGCTGTTAGTCACAGCATACTGGTCACTTAAAGGGACTTCAGATAGAGTCACAGCATACTGGTCACTTAAAGGGACTTCAGATAGAGTCACAGCATACTGGTCACTTAAAGGGACTTCAGATACAGTCACAGCATACCGGTCACTTAAAGGGACTTCAGATACAGTCACAGCATACCGGTCACTTAAAGGGACTTCAGATACAGTCACAGCATACTGGTCACTTAAAGGGACTTCAGATACAGTCACAGCATACCGGTCACTTAAAGGGACTTCAGATACAGTCACAGCATACCGGTCACTTAAAGGGACTTCAGATACAGTCACAGCATACCGGTCACTTAAAGGGACTTCAGATACAGTCACAGCATACCGGTCACTTAAAGGGACTTCAGATACAGTCACAGCATACCGGTCACTTAAAGGGACTTCAGATAGAGTCACAGCATACTGGTCACTTAAAGGGACTTCAGATACAGTCACAGCATTCCGGTCACTTAAAGGGACTTCAGATACAGTCACAGCATACCGGTCACTTAAAGGGACTTCAGATACAGTCACAGCATACTGGTCACTTAAAGGGACTTCAGATACAGTCACAGCATACTGGTCACTTAAAGGGACTTCAGATAGAGTCACAGCATACTGGTCACTTAAAGGGACTTCAGATACAGTCACAGCATACCGGTCACTTAAAGGGACTTCAGATACAGTCACAGCATACCGGTCACTTAAAGGGACTTCAGATACAGTCACAGCATACTGGTCACTTAAAGGGACTTCAGATACAGTCACAGCATACCGGTCACTTAAAGGGACTTCAGATACAGTCACAGCATACCGGTCACTTAAAGGGACTTCAGATACAGTCACAGCATACCGGTCACTTAAAGGGACTTCAGATACAGTCACAGCATACCGGTCACTTAAAGGGACTTCAGATACAGTCACAGCATACCGGTCACTTACAGGGACTTCAGATACAGTCACAGCATACCGGTCACTTAAAGGGACTTCAGATACAGTCACAGCATACCGGTCACTTAAAGGGACTTCAGATACAGTCACAGCATACCGGTCACTTAAAGGGACTTCAGATACAGTCACAGCATACCGGTCACTTAAAGGGACTTCAGATACAGTCACAGCATACCGGTCACTTAAAGGGACTTCAGATAGAGAATATCATTTTAAACAACTTTCCAATTTACTTCTATTATCTAATTTGCTTAGTTCTCTTGGTATCCTTTGCTGAAGAAGCAGCAATGC
This sequence comes from Bombina bombina, assembly GCF_027579735.1. NCBI lineage: Eukaryota > Metazoa > Chordata > Amphibia > Anura > Bombinatoridae > Bombina > Bombina bombina. The sequence continues at coordinate 1,140,600,442 of NC_069503.1, read as the reverse complement.
ACTACTGGGAGCTAGTTAACACATTGGTGAACCAATCACAAGAGGTATACATGTGCAGATTTCAATTAGCAGCGCCTGAGCCTACCTAGATATGCTTTTTTAACAAAGGATAGGAAGAGAAAAAAACAAATTAGATAATAGAAGTAAATTGGAAAGTTGTTTACAATTGCATGCTTTGTCTGAATCATGAGAGAAAACATTTGGCATTCATGTACCTTTAAATGTCCAAATATACAGCTAGAATTGCCTCATTTATTTTATCCCAACACAGACAATTAGGAGGAGTAGGGGAGCGAAACTAAAAGATTATTATCATGCAGCGAGAATCGCTCAAGCTGCATTACTGAATAAGCAACCACAAAGGTTACTTTAGACACAGATTGAGGCCAATTTATCAAATGTCTGTCGGACCTGATCCGACAGTGGGGATCAGGTCCGACAGACATCGCTGAGTGCGGAGAGCAATACGCTCTCCGTATTCAGCATTGCACCAGCAGTTCTTGTGAGCAGCTGGAGCAAACGCCGCCCCCTACAGACTCGCGCCAGCAGGGAGGTGTCAATTAACCCGATCGCACTCGATTGGGTTGAATTCCGGCGATTCCTTTTCGCCTCATCAGAGCAGGCGGACAGGATTATGGAGCGGCGGTCTTTAGACCGCTGCTTCATAACTGGTGTATCTGGGAAGCCTGCAGGCTCGCCAGAAACACGGGGCCTCAAGCTCCATTCGGAGCTTGATAGATAGACCCTATTGAGTCAGATCTAAATGGTGGGACCCAGGGGGAGGGCAACATCAGAGATCCTTTCCACGACCTACCACCAGTGGCGGCTGGTGAATTTTTAGGATGGGGGTGCACAAGACCCTGCCCCTATTAGAAAGCCACGCCCCTTTGAAAAACACGCCCCTTTTTAAAACCACGCCCCTTTTAGCAAGCCACACCCATTTTTAAAAGCCACATCCCTTTGCGAAAGTCACGCCCCTCAAATGGCCCCACCAATTTCAACCAGCAGTGTTTTTGGTCATCGTCTTCTTGAAATATCCAGCCACTGCCTGGGGGTAACTTCAACTGAAGTTTGTGACCGATTCCTCAACATTATTCTCAAGTATCTGCTGATATTGAGTGGAATCCATGAGACCATCAACAATATTACCAGTAGTACAGGTCTTTGGAGGTGGTCTGTGGGCTGTTTTTGACCGTTCTCAACATCCTTTGCCTTTGCCTCTGGCCCTCTCTGATATTTTACTTGCCCTGCTACTTCTGGCCTTAACAAGAACTGTGCCTGTGGTCTTCCATATCCTCACCATGCATTGCTCACTGTGTTCCTCACAGTGGACACAGACATCTTAAATCTATGAATGCATACTCTTCAGTACAGCCATGTTCACGTGCGACAGTGCACAAATGGAGGAGCCTACACTACCTGCCCATGTCTAGTCTTAAAATATACATGATGGTGCTCAGTTAAATTATATAATAACATATATATATATATATATATATATATATATATATATATATATATTAACCAAATGATTAATTAAAGCTGCAAAATAATAAGAATATTGAATGTACATTTATGAAAACATATATATTCCTGGATTTAAAGAACCTTCCACTTTATAGAGAAATACAACCACATTTCAATTACTGTTGCCCCAGCCCCCAGTGTTCAATTTTAGGCAATGCAACCAAAGGCCTTGGCAACATGAAGATAAATACACCAACATTTTACTTTCTAGTACAAAAGAAGATTTTTTCTATTACACTAGTGCTTAATAATTTACTTCAAAGGTAAACATTAAAACAATGTTTATAACTCAAGTACAAGTTTTGTAAATCAAGTCAATCCGCCTGTCTTTTTTTGAGGCAAATAAATCAATAACATTTTCGTTGAATTTAGGAATGTCATTTATCAATTGTTTTTCAATTGTCAGCATGGCTAGAGCGGTCAGTCTTTCCTCAGTCATTGTGCTCCTTAGAAATGTCTTAACTCGTTTTAAAGTTGAGAAACATCTCTCAGCCTCAGCAGTTGTCACGGGAATAGTTGAAATAATTTGCAACAGTTTGTAGGTCTCCGAGAAAGTACTGTCCAAGTTATTTTCAATTATAAACTGTAGAAGACTAATGGCACCATTCATGTTTCTGAAATCTGGTCTTCTGTAAATTACTCCTAGTTCAGTTTTCAGGCGATCTTTCTGTAATGTGTGATAAACAGCTGATGTTTGGTCAAGAAGCTGATTTGGAAAAATTTTCTCGTAATCCGCAAATTTTTCCGCTTGCAGGAGAGAAACAGCCGAGTAGTGAGTTATAAAAGAAAATCTTTTACTTGATTTGTGATAACATCGCATATCTCTTTAGCTGCCACAGTCTGAGCAATGTGAATATTTTCTCTCTTCCTTTTCCTAGATGTTTCCTCTGTTTCTGATATCGTCATGGTCACTGTGTCCATTCTATTCCTTTCGTTTTCCATTGTCTGCTGGAAAGTGTTAATATGTTTTCTAATAAGTGCCGCATCTGTTTGTGTTTTCTGAAGTTGGTTGTATAACACATCTACATGTGGCATAATATTGTGGAAAACTGTAAGCCAAAACACGAATACCGAGTCTTGTAACATACGCCGAATAGCCCCTGCTTGATTTATAGCTATTTCTTTTTTCGATGTTGACTCTATTTTTTCCATGCATTCAATTAACTGTTCCCTGTTTTCAAAAACTGTATTGACGGTTCGACTCTTGAAATTCCACCTGGTGGCTGAACCATGAGGTATCCTTCTTCTAACAGTTTCATCTAGAATAGCTATCCTTTGTGGTGAGTTACTAAAAAAGTTAGTAATGTCACTAAGATTTGAAAAAAATACTCGAACTTGTTGATTTTGACTGCTTGCTTGGCTGACAATTAAATTGAGCTGATGTGCGTAGCAATGCACAAAATGTGCATTCTTATAGGTACGTTTAATTATAGCCTGAACACCTGCATGCTGACCACTCATCACGCTTGCACCGTCGTAACTCTGCGATATCAGTTTCTCTGGGTTGTCTATAACTTTTTCCAAAGTAGCTTGAATACACGTAGCTAAAGATTCTGCATCATTTCCAGCTGGATTAGTGAATTCCCAGAATCTCTCAACCGGTTGTCCGTTACCTATAATGTATCTAAAAACAACAACCAATTGGAAGGCAGATGAAACATCAGTAGTTTCATCTGCTATCACTGCTACAAAACTTGCATTTGAGATTTCCTTCTTTATTTGGTTCTGGCAAACAGTAAGCATACAGTCTAATAAATCGTTTTGAATTTCTTTTGACGTTCCTTTAAAAACAGTGGCACTAGCGAGATGTTCTTTTAGAGATGCATCAAGCTCTGCTGAGAAGTTTATAAGACCTCTGAAAATGCCTGGATTTAATGAATCATCGCGTTCGTCATGTCCTCGAAGTGCAAGCTCAAATGCGCCGCAAAATAAAATACAATTAATTATTTTGGAAAGAACATAGCGATTTTTCGTTACTTGCTCATTATGTTTTTTAATATTCAAGCGATATGCACTGTCAAGTTGTTGCCGAATATCAACCCATCCTAGCAAATTAAACTCTAATGTGGAGTTTAAATGTGATTGGGAGCAATTATGTTTATTTGTTTTTTGACTTAAATGTGATAAATCGGCGACACCATAACTCACCCAGCTTGAATCCCCACTTTGTTTTGCAAACAGTAGACAATAAAAACAAAAGAGCCTGTTTGATAATTCACAACCACAAATCCATGGATATTTATCATATACCTCGGGTTTGAATTCTCTTTTGTAATCTCTAGTTTTACATTTTGTCACCTGGGTAAGGTTAAGCATAGGTGTTGGCCTGAGCATTTTAATTTCAATTTTTCTTTCAATGGGCAACGTTGAAAAATGTAATTGCTTTAGCTCAGACACACTAATTTTACTAAGTGCCATCTTAACTGTTAGTTTACACACACAGAACAGTCCTTTGCTCTTATCTAATATATAACTTGTATGTAGGTAGCTCTGCAGCTGTTAGAAAATATACAACTCAACTTGAAGTAATAATTTAATAGTTTGGCGGTTGTTATGTAATATATAACTTGTAGGTAGGTAGCTCTGCTGCTCTGCAGCTGTTAGAAAATATACAACTCAACTTGAAGTAATAGTTTAATAGTTTGGCGGTTGTTATCTAATATATAACTTGTAGGTAGGTAGCTCTGCAGCTGTTAGAAAATATATTAAAAGTTTAATGGTTTTGTGGTTGTTAAGTAATATATAACTTGTAGGTAGGTAGCTCTGCTGCTCTGCAGCTGTTAGAAAATATACAACTCAACTTGATGTAATAGTTTAATAGTTTGGCGGTTGTTATCTAATATATAACTTGTAGGTAGGTAGCTCTGCAGCTGTTAGAAAATATATTAAAAGTTTAATAGTTTGGCGATTGTTATGTAATATATAACTTGTAGGTAGGTAGCTCTGCAGCTGTTAGAAAATATATTAAAAGTTTAATAGTTTTGTGGTTGTTATGTAATATATAACTTGTAGGTAGCTAGCTCTGCTGCTCTGCAGCTGTTAGAAAATATACAACTCAACTTGAAGTAATAGTTTAATAGTTTGGCGGTTGTTATCTAATATATAACATGTAGGTAGGTAGCTCTGCAGCTGTTAGAAAATATACAACTCAACTTGAAGTAATAATTTAATAGTTTGGCGGTTGTTATCTAATATATAACTTGTAGGTAGGTAGCTCTGCAGCTGTTAGAAAATAAATTAAAAGTTTAATAGTTTTGTGGTTGTTATGTAATATATAACTTGTAGGTAGGTAGCTCTGCTGCTCTGCAGCTGTTAGAAAATATACAACTCAACTTGATGTAATAGTTTAATAGTTTGGCGGTTGTTATCTAATATATAACTTGTAGGTAGGTAGCTCTGCAGCTGTTAGAAAATATATTAAAAGTTTAATGGTTTTGTGGTTGTTATGTAATATATAACTTGTAGGTAGGTAGCTCTGCTGCTCTGCAGCTGTTAGAAAATATACAACTCAACTTGATGTAATAGTTTAATAGTTTGGCGGTTGTTATCTAATATATAACTTGTAGGTAGGTAGCTCTGCAGCTGTTAGAAAATATATTAAAAGTTTAATAGTTTGGCGATTGTTATGTAATATATAACTTGTAGGTAGGTAGCTCTGCAGCTGTTAGAAAATATATTAAAAGTTTAATAGTTTTGTGGTTGTTATGTAATATATAACTTGTAGGTAGGTAGCTCTGCTGCTCTGCAGCTGTTAGAAAATATACAACTCAACTTGAAGTAATAGTTTAATAGTTTGGCGGTTGTTATCTAATATATAACTTGTAGGTAGGTAGCTCTGCAGCTGTTAGAAAATATATTAAAGTTTAATAGTTTGGCGGTTGTTATGTAATATATAACTTGTAGGTAGGTAGCTCTGCAGCTGTTGGAAACTATACAACACAACACTAGTAGGCAACGGCAAGTAGTTTTGCGGTGCCGGTTGTTATAAAATATACTGCAGCTGTTAGAAAATATCAACTACAACTAATAGGTAATATCTTATAATAATTATAATAATATAGCTCACTAGAGATAAAAAAAAAAATCTTAAATATGTCAGTTTACTGCCTAATTTTAGTATCGGCAGCAGCACAGCAGTTTTTTTAAAAAAAAACTTGTACCTTTTTTTTGCTAAACTTCTAATTGCAATCTGCTAATTAATCTGCTAAAATACTTAAATTAAATGTATTAATGGTAAGCAACCGTGACAGCCGTCAACGGTCAACAACTAGTAGTATCAACAGCAGCACAGCAGTTAACTGCTTTTTTTTCAAAAAAACTTTTAACTTTTTTTGCAAAACTTCTAATTGCAATCTGCTAATTAATTAATCTGCTAAAATACTTAAATGTATTAATGGTAAGCAACCGTGACAGCCGTCAACGGTCAACAAGTAGTATCAGCAACAGCACAGCAGTTAAATGCTTTTTTTAAAATAAAAATTTTTTTTTTTCTTTTTTTGCAAAACTTCTTATTGCAATCTGCTAATTAATTAATCTGCTAAAATACTTAAATGTATTAATGGTAAGAATAAGAAACCGTGACAGCCGTCAACGGTCACAACTAGTATCAGACAGCAGCACAGCAGATGTTAACTTTTTTTGCAAAACTTCTAATTGCAATCTGATAAAATCTGCTAAAAAATATTATTTTATTATTCCCAAATTACTCCACTAGTCCACTAAAGAACTCCCTACCTAAGTACTCTAATCTGACTGTCTGAGAGACTGTATCTTTTTTTTTTTTAAAGCAAAAATAAAAATGACCTTTTTTTTTTTTCTCACACACACAAATTAATAAGCTGCAGGCCTGCAGCAAAATATATTTTTTAAGGCAAGATTCCTTGGACCTCCCTACCTTCCCTACCCTGTCTGACTCTGTCCCTGACCTTGGCCTTCCTTCCCTATCTAATGTCTGATCTAACTAACTCAGTCTCTGACTGCGAGTCAACAATAGTCACAGACTCAGTGAGGCAGCACTGCAGTAACCACTGTAGAAATTAGTACACTATGTAGATTCAGATTGTTTTTGTTTTAAGAAGAGAGGCAAGTTGTACACAGATCTCTTAAACAAGGCTCCTATCCGCTCAACGGCTATCTCCTCAATGCGATTTTCGCGCCGTTGAGGGGGAGGAGCCTTGTGGGGGCCGTCACGTGTACGCAGCAGCGTATCAGAGGCAAGCTCAGGCAGACTGTGGGAGGAGGCAGAGCACAGGCTGAAGTGAATCGCACACTTCAGCCTGTGCGGTTAAGGCTCTATTACAGTTGCCGGGCTGGGAGGAGCTACGCCTGCACAGTGATGCATAGAGATCACTGTGCAGGATAGGGGCTCTCTGTTCGCACGTGCGAACAGGTTTAGAATAGGAGCGGTCAGGTGACTGGCGTGGGCGTGACGGCGCGCGGCGCACAAGAGACAGCAGCCGCAGTGCCTGGGGCTGGGCTGGCTGGTCGGGAGAAATCAGGAGGAGGAGACTGACTGATGCGGTGTGGGTCTGCCTGGTGGTGACGTCAGTGCAGCAGTCTGGGCTCTGCTCTGTCGTCCGGCGTCCGCCCGGTCCTAGCTCCCCTCCTGTTTGAGTTAAATACATGATGTGTGAATGTGTCGTGATGATATTATACACAACACAGCCTGTCTGAGAGCCTGCCTTTAAGCCTTAACTTTATTATACCTACATTATGTGCTGAAATGATTATTTATGACACAATAATAATAATGATAATAAAAAATAAAATTATATTTTTTTTTTTTGGCTTTTTTTTTTTTTCTCATGTTTTTTTTTTTGGCTCATTTTTTTTTTCCTCTTTGCCCCTCTTGCCCCAGGGGGTTCACGTGCGACTGTGCACAAATGGAGGAGCCTCCACTGCCTACCACTCTAGACATTGACGTGGAAATTAGTAACTAATGTTACCTATAAATACTTGGATAATACTGATAAAATACCTTTTACCAAAAGAATTACACAGACAGATTGGTAAATGGACAACTAAAGGACGATATGTGATTGTGTAGATAAAAATCGTATAGTACCATATAACCAATTACAGGAAATAATACAAGCACAAAAGCTACATTGGTATATATATTTACAGATATCCTCAGCACTGAGTAAATACGGGGTGACACATGGGAAAATCCCAAATACAACACTAGAACGCATCTGCAAAAATACTTCTAGAGAGAAGCAAACCATCTCCAAACTATACCTAACCCTTCAAGATGGCAAACATAATACCAAACCTAATATAATCACAAAATGGGAGGAAGACATAGGGATTACTCTTCCAAAAAAAGATTGGGATCAAATTCTATATGACTCATGTAGAGGTTTATTGAGTGCAGACCCAAGACAGAATAGTATAAAAACATCTTAAAGATGGTATCTGACACCTTTGAGAACATCTCATTACTCATCCACTAAATCTAGATTCTGTTATAGAGGCTGTGGTTAACAGGGCTCTTATAAACACATGTGGAGGGATTGCGCTAAGATAAAAGATATATGGAATCAATTAAATGACTTATTAAGCCAGGTGCTGGATGAATCTATAACTCTTACTATATCCCAAGCACTCTTGAACCAGGGTATCCCACATCTAAACACATCCATTAATAAATTTGTTAAAATCTTGTGCACAGCTATAAGGATGTGCATAGCAAGACACTGAAGACGAGCCCTCCTGCTTGGCAGGTAGTGCTAGATAAAATTCAACATATATATACCATGTCATCTATTTATCAAGCCGTCAACCGCAAATACGCTGGAATGCTGCAGCGTATTTGTGGCGAGCCGGATTCCCCTTAGTTATCAAACCCTACAGATCGGCAAAAGTAGAATTTTGTGACGTAACATACGATCCGCCAGACTCAGTTCGATACAGATCGATGCTTACGTCACTCCAGATGTTCCGAATGCAAATTCGGCACAATCTGACTACTTTTGCTAGTTAGCAAATTTCTACCAGGTACGCTCGCCACTATTCCGGCCCAGCGCACCTGGTTTTCAACCCGCTGCCCTGGAGGCGACGGATGCCATAGGAATCAATGGGAGTCTGAAAGCAGCGAAAGCTTAGGTTCGCTGCTGCCTGATATCCCATTGATTCCTATGGTAACGTTTACACCTAACACCCTAACATGTACCCCGAGTCTAAACACCCCTAATCTGCCCCCCTACACCACCGCCACCTACATTATATTTATTAACCCCTAATCTGCTGCCCCGACACTGCCGCCACCTACATAAAGCTATTAACCCCTAATCTGCCCCCCCTACACCGCCGCCACCTACATTATACTTATTAACCCCTAATCTGCCCCCCCTACACCGCCGCCACCTACATTATACTTATTAACCCCTAATCTGCCCCCCCTACACCGCCGCCACCTACATTATATTTATTAACCCCTACTATGCCCCCCTACACCTCCGCCACTATATTAAATTTATTAACCCCTAAACCTAAGTCTAACCCTAACCCTAACACCCCCTAACTTAAATATAATTTAAATAAATCTAAATAAATATTCCTATCATTAAATAAATTATTCCTATTTAAAACTAAATACTTACCTATAAAATAAACCCTAAGATAGCTTCAATATAACTAATAATTATATTGTAGCTATTTTAGGATTTATTTTTATTTTACAGGCAAGTTTGTATTTATTTTAACTAGGTACAATAGTTATTAAATAGTTATTAAATAAATACAAATATACCTGTAAAATAAAACCTAACCTAAGTTACAATTACACCTAACACTACACTATAATTAAATAAATTCCCAAAACTAAATACAATTAAATACAATTAAATAGAATTAGCTAAAGTACAAACCCCCCCCACTAAATTACAGAAAATAATAAACAAATTACAAGATTTTTAAACTAATTACACCTAATCTAATCCCCCTAACAAAATAAAAAAGCCCCCCCAAAATAAAAAAGCCCTACCCTACACTAAATTAAAAATAGCCCTTAAAAGGGCCTTTTGCGGGGCATTGCCCCAAAGTAATCAGCTCTTTTACCTGTAAAAAAAAATACAACCCCCCCCAACATTAAAACCCACTACCCACACAACCAACCCTACTCTAAAACCCACCCAATCCCCCCTTTAAAAAAAACACTAACCCCTTGAAGATCACCCTACCGTGAGAAGTCTTCACCCAACCGGGCCGAAGTCCTTAACGAATCCGGCAGAAGTGGTCCTCCAGACGGGCAGAAGTCTTCATCCAGACGGCATCTTCTATCTTCATCCATCCGGCGCAGAGCGGCTCCATCTTCTAGACATCCGACGCGGAGCATCCTCTTCATCCGACGTCTTCTTGAACAATGACGGTTCCTTTAAGTGACGTCATCCAAGATGGCGTCCCTTCAATTCCAATTGGCTGATAGAATCCAATCAGCCAATAGGATTGAGCGCGCATTCTATTGGATGATTGGAACAGCCAATAGAATGCAAGCTCAATCCTATTGGCTGATTGGGTCAGCCAATAGGATTTATTCTACCTTAATTCCGATTGGCTGATAGAATTCTATCAGGCCCATCTGGAGGACCACTTCTGCCGGATTCGTTAAGGACCTCAGCCCGGTTGGGTGAAGACTTCGCACGGTAGGGTGATCTTCAAGGGGTTAGTGTTAGGTTTTTATAAGGGGGATTGGGTGGGTTTTAGAGTAGGGTTGGTTGTGTGGGTGGTGGGTTTTAATGTTGGGGGGGTTGTAATTTTTTTTTACAGGTAAAAGAGCTGATTACTTTTGGGCAATGCCCCGCAAAAGGCCCTTTTAAGGGCTATTTGTAATTTAGTGTAGGGTAGGGCTTTTTTTTATTTAGGGGGGGGGGCTTTATAATTTTGTTAGGGGGATTAGATTAGGTGTAATTAGTTTAAAAATATTGTAATTTGTTTATTATTTTCTGTGATTTAGTGGGGGTTTTTTTGTACTTAGATAATTTTATTTAATTGTATGTAATTGTATTTAGTTTGGGGAATTTATTTAATTCTAATGTTAGGTGTAATTGTAAATTAGGTTTTATTATACAGGTATATTTTTATTTATTTTAACTAGGAAGTTATTAAATAGTTAATAACTATTTAATAACTATTGTACCTAGTTAAAATAAATACAAACTTGCCTGTAAAATAAAAATAAACCCTAAAATAGCTACAATGTAATTATTAGTTATATTGTAGCTATCTTAGGGTTTATTTTATAGGTAAGTATTTAGTTTTAAATTGGAATAATTTATTTAATGATAGGAATATTTATTTAGATTTAATTAAATTATATTTAAGTTAGGGGGTGTTAGGGTTAGGGTTAGACTTAGGTTTAGGGGTTAATAAATTTAATATAATGGCGGCGGTGTAGGGGGGCAGATTAGGGGTTAATAAATATAATGTAGGTGGCGGTGGTGTAGGGGGCGGCAGATTAGGGGTTATTAAGTATAATGTAGGTGGCGGCGGTGTAGGGGGGGGGCAGATTAGGGGTTAATAAGTATAATGTAGGTGGTGGCGGTTTAGGGGGGCAGATTAGGGGTTAATAAGTATAATGTAGGTGGCGGCAGTGTAGGGGGGCAGATTAGGGGTTAATAAGTATAATGTAGGTGGCGGCGGTGTAGGGGGCGGAAGATTAGGGGTTAATAAGTATAATGTAGGTGGCGGCGGTGTAGGGGGCGGAAGATTAGGGGTTAATAAGTATAATGTAGGTGGCGGCGGTGTAGGGGGTGGAAGATTAGGGGTTAATAAGTATAATGTAGGTGGCGGTGGGCTCCGGGAGTGGTGGTTTAGGGGTTAAACACTTTATTTAGTTGCGGTGGGGTCCGAGAGTGGCGGTATAGGGGTAAACAGTATAGTATAGTGTGGGTGTTTAGTGACAGGGTACCAATAAAGCTGTGAAAAAGCCGAAGATAAGCGAGATCGATGACTGTTAGTTAACAACAGTCCGCTGCTCATCACCTCGTACTTGGTGCGCGGCTTTTTGACAACTTTTTTGGTAACTTTGGAGAACATTCAGGTCTGCTGCAGCGATGTTAGGCTATCTTAGGCGAGCGTATTGGTGCCGTCGAATGCAAGTAAGTTGACGAGTTGATAAATAGATGCCCATGTCTGAAAGAGTAGCCTGGATTCAAGCCGAATCCGACCAATTCCAAAAGGTGTGTTACTATTGGATTATGTTCAACTCTTTATAGGTTATTAAAGGAGACAGGGCATGTGGAGAGGTCAAGGCAGGTTCTTTTTTCTTCCCCTATCCAACATACTGAATAATTACATAGTATATCTTTGAACCAAGAGATTAATTACTTAATTGACAATTAGATTTGTTACTTATATTGGTAGACCACGTTTAATTAGTTCAAATGTTTATTTTTGTTATTATTTCTCTACTTGAAAAATGATAATTGTTCCTGTAACAAACATATATGAAGGTTGAATACCAAAGTATAGGTTGTGAGATTGTATTTTGGCTATGCTCATTAAGGTAAGGCTTCAGGACTAGGATAAAAGACTATTATGACAATGCTTATATATTGAGTTGAAGCCAGTATTACAGGTTTAAGGAAAAGAAGTAGACCAATTATCATTTTCTTTCTTAATCCTGACCTGTTGTTGTGTGTAAAACATAATAATTGTGACTTGGTATAAGACATTTAAGATGTATCTCATGTATTTTATATAATATGTTGTTATGGAACGAAATAAAAAGAATTTCAAAATAAATGTCCAAATATCTCCAAGTAGCAACTAGCTTTACAAAGGATTTAAGTCAAGTACAAATATGGTAACAGCACATCCAAGATGGCAGACAAGTGGGCAAGTATCTTTATGTTCTATGTATTAGTGCTAGTAGGTATGTGTGGTCCTCTGTTACACTGTGATATATAATACCAGGGTGGGCTGTATTAGTGCTAGCAGGTATGTGTGGTCTTCTGTTACACTGTGATATATAATACCAGGGAGGGCTGTATTAGTGCTAGCAGGTATGTGTGGTCTTCTGTTACACTGTGATATATAATACCAGGGAGGGCTGTATTAGTGCTAGCAGGTATGTGTGGTCTTCTGTTACACTGTGATATATAATACCAGGGAGGGCTGTATTAGTGCTAGCAGGTATGTGTGGTCTTCTGTTACACTGTGATATATAATACCAGGGAGGGCTGTATTAGTGCTAGCAGGTATGTGTGGTCTTCTGTTACACTGTGATATATAATACCAGGGAGGGCTGTATTAGTGCTAGCAGGTATGTGTGGTCTTCTGTTACACTGTGATATATAATACCAGGGAGGGCTGTATTAGTGCTAGCAGGTATGTGTGGTCTTCTGTTACACTGTGATATATAATACCAGGGAGGGCAGTATTAGTGCTAGCAGGTATGTGTGGTCTTCTGTTACACTGTGATATATAATACCAGGGAGGGCAGTATTAGTGCTAGCAGGTATGTGTGGTCTTCTGTTACACTGTGATATATAATACCAGGGAGGGCTGTATTAGTGCTAGCAGGTATGTGTGGTCCTCTGTTACACTGTGATATATAATACCAGGGAGGGCTGTATTAGTGCTAGCAGGTATGTGTGGTCTTCTGTTACTCTGTGATACATAATACCAGGGAGGGCTGTATTAGTGCTAGCAGGTGCTAGCAGGTATGTGTGGTCTTCTGTTACACTGTGATATATAATACCAGGGAGGGCTGTATTAGTGCTAGCAGGTATGTGTGGTCTTCTGTTGCACTGTGATATATAAAACCAGGGAGGGCTGTATTAGTGCTAGCAGGTATGTGTGGTCCTCTGTTACACTGTGATACATAATACCAGGGAGGGCTGTATTAGTGCTAGCAGGTATGTGTCGTCTTCTGTTACACTGTGATATATAATACCAGGGAGAGCTGTATTAGTGCTAGCAGGTATGTGTCGTCTTCTGTTACACTATGATATATAATACCAGGGAGGGCTGTATTAGTGCTAGCAGGTATGTGTCGTCTTCTGTTACACTGTGATATATAATACCAGGGAGAGCTGTATTAGTGCTAGCAGGTATGTGTCGTCTTCTGTTACACTGTGAAATATAATACCAGGGAGGGCTGTATTAGTGCTAGCAGGTATGTGTGGTCTTCTGTTATACTGTGATATATAATACCAGGGAGGGCTGTATTAGTGCTAGCAGGTATGTGTGGTCCTCTGTTACACTGTGATATATAATACCAGGGGGGGCTGTATTAGTGCTAGCAGGTATGTGTGGTCCTCTGTTACACTGTGATATATAATACCAGGGAGGGCTGTATTAGTGCTAGCAGGTATGTGTGGTGTTCTGTTACACTGTGATATATAATACCAGGGAGGGCTGTATTAGTGCTAGCAGGTATGTGTGGTCCTCTGTTACACTGTGATATATAATACCAGCGAGGGCTGCATTAGTGCTAGCAGGTATTTGTGGTCTTCTGTTACACTGTGATATATAATACCAGGGAGGGCTGTATTAGTGTTAGGGGGATTAGATTAGGTGTAATTAGTTTAAAAATCTTGTAATTTGTTTATTATTTTCTGTAATTTAGTGTGGGGGGGTTGTACTTTAGATAATTTTATTTAGATGTATGTAATTGTATTTAGTTTTGGGAATTTATTTAATTATAGTTTTAGGTGTAATTGTAAATTAGGTTAGGTCTTATTTTACAGGTATATTTGTATTTATTTTAACTAGGAAGTTATTAAAAAGTTAATAACTATTTAATAGCTATTGTACTTAGTTAAAATAAATACAAACTTGCCTGTGAAATAAAAATAAAACCTAAGATAGATACTATGTAACTATTAGTTATATTGTAGCTAGCTTAGGGTTTATTTTATAGGTAAGTATTTAGTTTTAAATAGGAATAATTTATTTAATGACAGAAATATTTATTTAGATTTAATTAAATTATATTTAAGTTAAGGGGTGTTAGGGTTAGGCTTAGGTTTAGGGGTTAATAAATTTAATATAGCGGTGGTGTGGGGGGGCAGATTAGGGGTTAATAAGAATAATGTAGGTGGAAGCGGTGTAGGGGGGGGCAAATTAGGGGTTAATAAGTATAATGTAGGTGGCGGCGGTGTAGGGGGCGGAAGATTAGGGGTTAATAAGTATAATGTAGGTGGCGGTGGGCTCCGGGAGCGGCGGTTTAGGGGTTAAACACTATTTAGTTGCGGCGGGCTCCGTGATCGGCGGTTTAGGGGTTAATACATTTATTAGAGTTGCATCGGGGTCCGGGAGCGGATGTATAGGGGTAAACAGTATAGTATAGTGTGGGTGTTTAGTGACAGGGTACCAATAAAGCTGTGAAAAAGCCGAAGAGCAGCGAGATCGATGACTGTTAGTTAATAGTCCGCTGCTCATCACCTCGTACTTGGTGCGCGGCTTTTTGACAACTTTTTTGGTAACTTTGGAGAACGTATTCAGGTCCGCGGCAGCGATGTTAGTCGAGCGTATTGGTGTTGTTGAATGCAAGTAAGTTGACAAGTTGATAAATAGATGCCCATGTCTGAAAGAGTAGCTTGGATTCAAGGCGAATCCGACCAATTCCAAAAGATGTGTTACTACTGGATTATGTTCAACTCTTTATAGGTTATTAAAGGAGACAGGGCATGTGGAGAGGTCAAGGCAGGTTCCTCTTTTATCTTTTTTATCCCCTATCCAACATACTGAATAATTACATAGTATATCTTTGAACCAAGAGATTAATGACTTAATTGACAATTAGATTTGTTACTTATATTGGTAGACCACGTTTAATTAGTTCAAATGTTTATTTTTGTTATTATTTAACTACTTGAAAAATGATAATTGTTCCTGTAACAAACATATATGAAGGTCGAATACCAAAGTATAGGTTTTGAGATTGTATTGTGGCTGTGTTTATTAAGGTAAGGCTTCAGAACTATGAAAAAAGACTATTATGACAATGCTTATATATTGAGTTGAAGCCAGTATTACAGGTTTAAGGAAAAGAAGTAGACCAATTATCATTTTCTTTGTTACTCCTGACCTGTTGTTGTGTGTAAAACATAATAATTGTGACTTGGTATAAGACATTTAAGATGTATCTCATGTATTTTATATAATATGTTGTTATGGAACGAAATAAAAATAATTTCAAAATAAATGTCCAAATATCTCCAAGTAGCAACTAGCTTTACAAAGGATTTAAGTCAGGTACAAATATGGTAACAGCACTTCCAAGATGGCAGACAAGGGGGCAAGTATCTTTATGTTCTATGTATTAGTGCTAGCAGCTATGTGTGGTCTTCTGTTACACTGTGATATATAATACCAGGGAGGGCTGTATTAGTGCTTGCAGGTATGTGTGGTCTTCTGTTACACTGTGATATATAATACCAGGGAGGGCTGTATTAGTGCTAGCAGGTATGTGTGGTGTTCTGTTACACTGTGAAATATAATACCAGGGAGGGCTGTATTAGTGCTAGCAGGTATGTGTGGTCTTCTGTTACACTGTGATATATAATACCAGGGAGGGCTGTATTAGTGCTAGCATGTATGTGTGGTCTTCTGTTACACTGTGATATATAATACCAGGGAGGGCTGTATTAGTGCTAGCAGGTATGTGTGGTCCTCTGTTACACTGTGATATATAATACCAGGGAGGGCTGTATTAGTGCTTGCAGGTATGTGTGGTCTTCTGTTACACTGTGATATATAATACCAGGGAGGGCTGTATTAGTGCTATAAGGTATGTGTGGTCTTCTGTTACACTGTGATATATAATACCAGGGAGGGCTGTATTAGTGCTTGCAGGTATGTGTGGTCTTCTGTTACACTGTGATATATAATACCATGGAGGGCTGTATTAGTGCTAGCAGGTATGTGTGGTGTTCTGTTACACTGTGATATATAATACCAGGGAGGGCTGTATTAGTGCTAGCAGGTATGTGTGGTCTTCTGTTACACTGTGATATATAATACCAGGGAGGGCTGTATTAGTGCTAGCAGGTATGTGTGGTCTTCTGTTACTCTGTGATATATAATACCAGGGAGGACTGTATTAGTGCTAGCAGGTATGTGCGGTCTTCTGTTACACTGTGATATATAATACCAGGGAGGGCTGTATTAGTGCTAGCAGGTATGTGTGGTCTTATGTTACACTGTGATATATAATACCAGGGAGGGCTGTATTAGTGCTAGCAGGTATGTGTGGTCTTCTGTTACACTGTGATATATAATACCAGGGAGGGCTGTATTAGTGCTAGCAGGTATGTGTGGTCCTCTGTTACACTGTGATATATAATACCAGGGAGGGCTGTATTAGTGCTAGCAGGTATGTGTGGTCTTCTGTTACTCTGTGATACATAATACCAGGGAGGGCTGTATTAGTGCTAGCAGGTGCTAGCAGGTATGTGTGGTCTTCTGTTACACTGTGATATATAATACCAGGGAGGGCTGTATTAGTGCTAGCAGGTATGTGTGGTCTTCTGTTGCACTGTGATATATAAAACCAGGGAGGGCTGTATTAGTGCTAGCAGGTATGTGTGGTCCTCTGTTACACTGTGATACATAATACCAGGGAGGGCTGTATTAGTGCTAGCAGGTATGTGTCGTCTTCTGTTACACTGTGATATATAATACCAGGGAGAGCTGTATTAGTGCTAGCAGGTATGTGTCGTCTTCTGTTACACTATGATATATAATACCAGGGAGGGCTGTATTAGTGCTAGCAGGTATGTGTCGTCTTCTGTTACACTGTGATATATAATACCAGGGAGAGCTGTATTAGTGCTAGCAGGTATGTGTCGTCTTCTGTTACACTGTGAAATATAATACCAGGGAGGGCTGTATTAGTGCTAGCAGGTATGTGTGGTCTTCTGTTATACTGTGATATATAATACCAGGGAGGGCTGTATTAGTGCTAGCAGGTATGTGTGGTCCTCTGTTACACTGTGATATATAATACCAGGGGGGGCTGTATTAGTGCTAGCAGGTATGTGTGGTCCTCTGTTACACTGTGATATATAATACCAGGGAGGGCTGTATTAGTGCTAGCAGGTATGTGTGGTGTTCTGTTACACTGTGATATATAATACCAGGGAGGGCTGTATTAGTGCTAGCAGGTATGTGTGGTCCTCTGTTACACTGTGATATATAATACCAGCGAGGGCTGCATTAGTGCTAGCAGGTATTTGTGGTCTTCTGTTACACTGTGATATATAATACCAGGGAGGGCTGTATTAGTGTTAGGGGGATTAGATTAGGTGTAATTAGTTTAAAAATCTTGTAATTTGTTTATTATTTTCTGTAATTTAGTGTGGGGGGGTTGTACTTTAGATAATTTTATTTAGATGTATGTAATTGTATTTAGTTTTGGGAATTTATTTAATTATAGTTTTAGGTGTAATTGTAAATTAGGTTAGGTCTTATTTTACAGGTATATTTGTATTTATTTTAACTAGGAAGTTATTAAAAAGTTAATAACTATTTAATAGCTATTGTACTTAGTTAAAATAAATACAAACTTGCCTGTGAAATAAAAATAAAACCTAAGATAGATACTATGTAACTATTAGTTATATTGTAGCTAGCTTAGGGTTTATTTTATAGGTAAGTATTTAGTTTTAAATAGGAATAATTTATTTAATGACAGAAATATTTATTTAGATTTAATTAAATTATATTTAAGTTAAGGGGTGTTCGGGTTAGGCTTAGGTTTAGGGGTTAATAAATTTAATATAGCGGTGGTGTGGGGGGGCAGATTAGGGGTTAATAAGAATAATGTAGGTGGAAGCGGTGTAGGGGGGGGCAAATTAGGGGTTAATAAGTATAATGTAGGTGGCGGCGGTGTAGGGGGCGGAAGATTAGGGGTTAATAAGTATAATGTAGGTGGCGGTGGGCTCCGGGAGCGGCGGTTTAGGGGTTAAACACTATTTAGTTGCGGCGGGCTCCGTGATCGGCGGTTTAGGGGTTAATACATTTATTAGAGTTGCATCGGGGTCCGGGAGCGGATGTATAGGGGTAAACAGTATAGTATAGTGTGGGTGTTTAGTGACAGGGTACCAATAAAGCTGTGAAAAAGCCGAAGAGCAGCGAGATCGATGACTGTTAGTTAATAGTCCGCTGCTCATCACCTCGTACTTGGTGCGCGGCTTTTTGACAACTTTTTTGGTAACTTTGGAGAACGTATTCAGGTCCGCGGCAGCGATGTTAGTCGAGCGTATTGGTGTTGTTGAATGCAAGTAAGTTGACAAGTTGATAAATAGATGCCCATGTCTGAAAGAGTAGCTTGGATTCAAGGCGAATCCGACCAATTCCAAAAGATGTGTTACTACTGGATTATGTTCAACTCTTTATAGGTTATTAAAGGAGACAGGGCATGTGGAGAGGTCAAGGCAGGTTCCTCTTTTATCTTTTTTATCCCCTATCCAACATACTGAATAATTACATAGTATATCTTTGAACCAAGAGATTAATGACTTAATTGACAATTAGATTTGTTACTTATATTGGTAGACCACGTTTAATTAGTTCAAATGTTTATTTTTGTTATTATTTAACTACTTGAAAAATGATAATTGTTCCTGTAACAAACATATATGAAGGTCGAATACCAAAGTATAGGTTTTGAGATTGTATTGTGGCTGTGTTTATTAAGGTAAGGCTTCAGAACTATGAAAAAAGACTATTATGACAATGCTTATATATTGAGTTGAAGCCAGTATTACAGGTTTAAGGAAAAGAAGTAGACCAATTATCATTTTCTTTGTTACTCCTGACCTGTTGTTGTGTGTAAAACATAATAATTGTGACTTGGTATAAGACATTTAAGATGTATCTCATGTATTTTATATAATATGTTGTTATGGAACGAAATAAAAATAATTTCAAAATAAATGTCCAAATATCTCCAAGTAGCAACTAGCTTTACAAAGGATTTAAGTCAGGTACAAATATGGTAACAGCACTTCCAAGATGGCAGACAAGGGGGCAAGTATCTTTATGTTCTATGTATTAGTGCTAGCAGCTATGTGTGGTCTTCTGTTACACTGTGATATATAATACCAGGGAGGGCTGTATTAGTGCTTGCAGGTATGTGTGGTCTTCTGTTACACTGTGATATATAATACCAGGGAGGGCTGTATTAGTGCTAGCAGGTATGTGTGGTGTTCTGTTACACTGTGAAATATAATACCAGGGAGGGCTGTATTAGTGCTAGCAGGTATGTGTGGTCTTCTGTTACACTGTGATATATAATACCAGGGAGGGCTGTATTAGTGCTAGCATGTATGTGTGGTCTTCTGTTACACTGTGATATATAATACCAGGGAGGGCTGTATTAGTGCTAGCAGGTATGTGTGGTCCTCTGTTACACTGTGATATATAATACCAGGGAGGGCTGTATTAGTGCTTGCAGGTATGTGTGGTCTTCTGTTACACTGTGATATATAATACCAGGGAGGGCTGTATTAGTGCTATAAGGTATGTGTGGTCTTCTGTTACACTGTGATATATAATACCAGGGAGGGCTGTATTAGTGCTTGCAGGTATGTGTGGTCTTCTGTTACACTGTGATATATAATACCATGGAGGGCTGTATTAGTGCTAGCAGGTATGTGTGGTGTTCTGTTACACTGTGATATATAATACCAGGGAGGGCTGTATTAGTGCTAGCAGGTATGTGTGGTCTTCTGTTACACTGTGATATATAATACCAGGGAGGGCTGTATTAGTGCTAGCAGGTATGTGTGGTCTTCTGTTACTCTGTGATATATAATACCAGGGAGGACTGTATTAGTGCTAGCAGGTATGTGCGGTCTTCTGTTACACTGTGATATATAATACCAGGGAGGGCTGTATTAGTGCTAGCAGGTATGTGTGGTCTTATGTTACACTGTGATATATAATACCAGGGAGGGCTGTATTAGTGCTAGCAGGTATGTGTGGTCTTCTGTTACACTGTGATATATAATACCAGGGAGGGCTGTATTAGTGCTAGCAGGTATGTGTGGTCTTCTGTTACACTGTGATATATAATACCAGGGAGGGCTGTATTAGTGCTAGCAGGTATGTGTGGTCCTCTGTTACACTGTGATATATAATACCAGGGAGGGCTGTATTAGTGCTTGCAGGTATGTGTGGTCTTCTGTTACACTGTGATATATAATACCAGGGAGGGCTGTATTAGTGCTAGCAGGTATGTGTGGTCTTCTGTTACTCTGTGATATATAATACCAGGGAGGAATGTATTAGTGCTAGCAGGTATGTGTGGTCCTCTGTTACACTGTGATATATAATACCAGGGAGGGCTGTATTAGTGCTAGCAGGTATGTGTGGTCTTCTGTTACACTGTGATATATAATACCAGGGACGGCTGTATTAGTGCTAGCAGGTATGTGTGGTCCTCTGTTACACTGTGATATATAATACCAGGGAGGACTGTATTAGTGCTAACAGGTATGTGTGGTCTTCTGTTACACTGAAGGTTAGCAGTGTGTAGACAGGTGAGGGGAGCCATGTTATGTGTGTGTGATATATAATACCAGGGAGGGCTGTATTAGTGCTAGCAGGTATGTGTGGTCTTCTGTTACACTGTGATATATAATACCAGGGAGGGCTGTATTAGTGCTAGCAGGTATGTGTGGTCTTCTGTTACACTGTGATATATAATACCAGGGAGGACTGTATTAGTGCTAGCAGGTATGTGTGGTCTTCTGTTACACTGTGATATATAATACCAGGGAGGGCTGTATTAGTGCTAGCAGGTATGTGTGGTCTTCTGTTACACTGTGATATATAATACCAGGGAGGGCTGTATTAGTGCTAGCAGGTATGTGTGGTCTTCTGTTACACTGTGATATATAATACCAGGGAGGACTGTATTAGTGCTAGCAGGTATGTGTGGTCTTCTGTTACACTGTGATATATAATACCAGGGAGGGCTGTATTAGTGCTAGCAGGTATGTGTGGTCTTCTGTTACACTGTGATATATAATACCAGGGAGGGCTGTATTAGTGCTAGCAGGTATGTGTGGTCTTATGTTACACTGTGATATATAATACCAGGGAGGGCTGTATTAGTGCTAGCAGGTATGTGTGGTCTTCTGTTACACTGTGATATATAATACCAGGGAGGGCTGTATTAGTGCTAGCAGGTATGTGTGGTCTTCTGTTACACTGTGATATATAATACCAGGGAGGGCTGTATTAGTGCTAGCAGGTATGTGTGGTCCTCTGTTACACTGTGATATATAATACCAGGGAGGGCTGTATTAGTGCTTGCAGGTATGTGTGGTCTTCTGTTACACTGTGATATATAATACCAGGGAGGGCTGTATTAGTGCTATAAGGTATGTGTGGTCTTCTGTTACACTGTGATATATAATACCAGGGAGGGCTGTATTAGTGCTTGCAGGTATGTGCGGTCTTCTGTTACACTGTGATATATAATACCAGGGAGGGCTGTATTAGTGCTTGCAGGTATGTGTGGTCTTCTGTTACACTGTGATATATAATACCAGGGAGGGCTGTATTAGTGCTAGCAGGTATGTGTGGTGTTCTGTTACACTGTGATATATAATACCAGGGAGGGCTGTATTAGTGCTAGCAGGTATGTGTGGTCTTCTGTTACACTGTGATATATAATACCAGGGAGGGCTGTATTAGTGCTAGCAGGTATGTGTGGTCTTCTGTTACTCTGTGATATATAATACCAGGGAGGACTGTATTAGTGCTAGCAGGTATGTGCGGTCTTCTGTTACACTGTGATATATAATACCAGGGAGGGCTGTATTAGTGCTAGCAGGTATGTGTGGTCTTATGTTACACTGTGATATATAATACCAGGGAGGGCTGTATTAGTGCTAGCAGGTATGTGTGGTCTTCTGTTACACTGTGATATATAATACCAGGGAGGGCTGTATTAGTGCTAGCAGGTATGTGTGGTGTTCTGTTACACTGTGATATATAATACCAGGGAGGGCTGTATTAGTGCTAGCAGGTATGTGTGGTCTTCTGTTACACTGTGATATATAATACCAGGGAGGGCAGTATTAGTGCTAGCAGGTATGTGTGGTCTTCTGTTACACTGTGATATATAATACCAGGGAGGGCTGTATTAGTGCTAGCAGGTATGTGTGGTCTTCTGTTACTCTGTGATATATAATACCAGGGAGGAATGTATTAGTGCTAGCAGGTATGTGTGGTCCTCTGTTACACTGTGATATATAATACCAGGGAGGGCTGTATTAGTGCTAGCAGGTATGTGTGGTCTTCTGTTACACTGTGATATATAATACCAGGGACGGCTGTATTAGTGCTAGCAGGTATGTGTGGTCCTCTGTTACACTGTGATATATAATACCAGGGAGGACTGTATTAGTGCTAACAGGTATGTGTGGTCTTCTGTTACACTGAAGGTTAGCAGTGTGTAGACAGGTGAGGGGAAGCCATGTTATGTGTGTGTGATATATAATACCAGGGAGGGCTGTATTAGTGCTAGCAGGTATGTGTGGTCTTCTGTTACACTGTGATATATAATACCAGGGAGGGCTGTATTAGTGCTAGCAGGTATGTGTGGTCTTCTGTTACACTGTGATATATAATACCAGGGAGGACTGTATTAGTGCTAGCAGGTATGTGTGGTCTTCTGTTACACTGTGATATATAATACCAGGGAGGGCTGTATTAGTGCTAGCAGGTATGTGTGGTCTTCTGTTACACTGTGATATATAATACCAGGGAGGGCTGTATTAGTGCTAGCAGGTATGTGTGGTCCTCTGTTACACTGTGATATATAATACCAGGGAGGACTGTATTAGTGCTAGCAGGTATGTGTGGTCTTCTGTTACACTGTGATACATAATACCAGGGAGGGCTGTATTAGTGCTAGCAGGTATGTGTGGTCTTCTGTTACACTGTGATATATAATACCAGGGAGGGCTGTATTAGTGCTAGCAGGTATGTGTGGTCTTATGTTACACTGTGATATATAATACCAGGGAGGGCTGTATTAGTGCTAGCAGGTATGTGTGGTCTTCTGTTACACTGTGATATATAATACCAGGGAGGGCTGTATTAGTGCTAGCAGGTATGTGTGGTCTTCTGTTACACTGTGATATATAATACCAGGGAGGGCTGTATTAGTGCTAGCAGGTATGTGTGGTCCTCTGTTACACTGTGATATATAATACCAGGGAGGGCTGTATTAGTGCTTGCAGGTATGTGTGGTCTTCTGTTACACTGTGATATATAATACCAGGGAGGGCTGTATTAGTGCTATAAGGTATGTGTGGTCTTCTGTTACACTGTGATATATAATACCAGGGAGGGCTGTATTAGTGCTTGCAGGTATGTGCGGTCTTCTGTTACACTGTGATATATAATACCAGGGAGGGCTGTATTAGTGCTTGCAGGTATGTGTGGTCTTCTGTTACACTGTGATATATAATACCAGGGAGGGCTGTATTAGTGCTAGCAGGTATGTGTGGTGTTCTGTTACACTGTGATATATAATACCAGGGAGGGCTGTATTAGTGCTAGCAGGTATGTGTGGTCTTCTGTTACACTGTGATATATAATACCAGGGAGGGCTGTATTAGTGCTAGCAGGTATGTGTGGTCTTCTGTTACTCTGTGATATATAATACCAGGGAGGACTGTATTAGTGCTAGCAGGTATGTGCGGTCTTCTGTTACACTGTGATATATAATACCAGGGAGGGCTGTATTAGTGCTAGCAGGTATGTGTGGTCTTATGTTACACTGTGATATATAATACCAGGGAGGGCTGTATTAGTGCTAGCAGGTATGTGTGGTCTTCTGTTACACTGTGATATATAATACCAGGGACGGCTGTATTAGTGCTAGCAGGTATGTGTGGTGTTCTGTTACACTGTGATATATAATACCAGGGAGGGCTGTATTAGTGCTAGCAGGTATGTGTGGTCTTCTGTTACACTGTGATATATAATACCAGGGAGGGCAGTATTAGTGCTAGCAGGTATGTGTGGTCTTCTGTTACACTGTGATATATAATACCAGGGAGGGCTGTATTAGTGCTAGCAGGTATGTGTGGTCTTCTGTTACTCTGTGATATATAATACCAGGGAGGAATGTATTAGTGCTAGCAGGTATGTGTGGTCCTCTGTTACACTGTGATATATAATACCAGGGAGGGCTGTATTAGTGCTAGCAGGTATGTGTGGTCTTCTGTTACACTGTGATATATAATACCAGGGACGGCTGTATTAGTGCTAGCAGGTATGTGTGGTCCTCTGTTACACTGTGATATATAATACCAGGGAGGACTGTATTAGTGCTAACAGGTATGTGTGGTCTTCTGTTACACTGAAGGTTAGCAGTGTGTAGACAGGTGAGGGGAAGCCATGTTATGTGTGTGTGATATATAATACCAGGGAGGGCTGTATTAGTGCTAGCAGGTATGTGTGGTCTTCTGTTACACTGTGATATATAATACCAGGGAGGACTGTATTAGTGCTAGCAGGTATGTGTGGTCTTCTGTTACACTGTGATATATAATACCAGGGAGGGCTGTATTAGTGCTAGCAGGTATGTGTGGTCTTCTGTTACACTGTGATATATAATACCAGGGAGGGCTGTATTAGTGCTAGCAGGTATGTGTGGTCCTCTGTTACACTGTGATATATAATACCAGGGAGGACTGTATTAGTGCTAGCAGGTATGTGTGGTCTTCTGTTACACTGTGATACATAATACCAGGGAGGGCTGTATTAGTGCTAGCAGGTATGTGTGGTCTTCTGTTACACTGAAGGTTAGCAGTGTGTAGACAGGTGAGGGGAAGCCATGTTATGTGTGTGTGATATATAATACCAGGGTGGGCATAATAGTGTAGCACAATTTGTAAAAATGTGTAATTTCCCCCTTTATACACTGAGGCTTTGTTAAGCACGGATTTCTGGGTCTATTAACCTATTGTTATCAAGCATTGCAGCAGTAAATATAAAAACATGACTATTTACCTCATAAAATGTCACCTACTTGTGAAACTTTCACTAGTGTCTAAGCAAGTCCTCAGCATATCTGTATATGTTGTTCTCAGCAGACCGAAGACAGCAGTTAGCAGGTCAAGGGCTAAATTACATCTGGGGCGCGATCCGATATAGATCGCAGTTTGCGGCGCAAGCGAGGGAACCGGCGTCGCCCGCAGTTTCAGCTCGCAACTCGAGCCATCCCATATAGGTCGCCGTCAGATGCTAACGTGCCGTAAGTCTCACAAACCAGCGATGTCCAGAAATCAGCGTAAGTACAAATTTCTGGCGTCGCCAGTGACTTGCGCCACGTTAGAATCTGCCGGCGCCTATAAAACCTGACTAAAGTCTAAAACACCCGCACTGTCTAACACGCCTCCCTAACATAGCCCGCACTGTCTAACACGCCTCCCTAACATAGCCCGCACTGTCTAACCCTCTATCCGCTATCCCCCCTCACTAGCCTAACAATAAAAAAGCTATTAACCCCTAAACCGCCGCTCCTTTACCCCGCCGCAACCTAATAAAGTTATTAACCCCTAAACCGCCGCTCCCGTACCCCGCCGCCAGCTATATTATATCTATAACCCCCTAAAGTGAGCCCCTAACACCTCCGCCATCTATATTAAAATTATTAACCCCTAATGTAAGCCCCTTACACCGCCGCCATCTCTATTAAAATGATTAACCCCTAATTTAATCTACCTACCCCGCCGCCAGCTATATTATCTATATTAACCCTAAGTATATTATAGTTAATATAGTTATTACATTATATATATTAACTATATTAACCCTAATTATATTAGGGTTAATATAGTTACTATAGTATTTATATTAACTATATTAACTCTATCTAACCCTAACTAAATTTATATTAAATTAATCTAATTAATTTATAAACTAAAATATTCCTATTTAAATCTAAATACTTACCTATAAAATAAACCCTAAGATAGCTACAATATAATTAATAATTACATTGTAGCTATGTTAGGGTTAATATTTATTTTACAGGTAAATTGTTAATTATTTTAACTAGGTATAATAGATATTAAATAGTTATTAACTATTTAATATCTACCTAGTTAAAATAATTACCCAATTACCTGTAAAATAAATCCTAACCTAAGTTATAAATACACCTACACTATCAATAAATTAAATAAAGTACAAACATCTATCTAAAAATACAATTAAATTAACTAAACTAAATTACAAAAAAAAACAAACACTAAATTACAAAAAATAAAAAAAAGATTACAAGATTTTTAAGCTAATTACACCTATTCTAAGCCCCCTAATAAAATAATAAACCCCCAAAATAAAAAAAATTCCCTGCCCTATTCTAAATTAAACATATTTCAAAGCTCTTTACCTTACCAGCCCTTAAAAGGGCCTTTTTGTGGGGCATGCCCCAAAGAATTCAGCTCTTTTGCATTCAACAAATACAATCCCCCCCCCCATTACAACCCACCACCCACATACCCCTATTCTAAACCCACCCAAACCCCCCTTAAAAAAGCCTAACACTACCCCCCTGAAGATCTCCCTACCTTGTCTTCACCACACCGGGCCGAACTCCTGATCCGATCCGGGCGATGTCGTCCTCCAAGCGGCAAAGAAGAATTCTTCCTCCGGCGATGTCTTCCTCCAAGCGGCAGCAAAGTCTTCATTCTTCCGGCGGCATCTTCAATCTTCTTTCTTCGCTCCGCCGCCGCGGAGCATCCATCCCGGCCGACTGCTAAACTTGGAATGAGGTACCTTTAAATGACGTCATCCAAGATGGCGTCCGCCGAATTCCGATTGGCTGATAGGATTCTATCAGCCAATCGGAATTAAGTTAAAAAAATCTGATTGGCTGATTGAATCAGCCAATTAGATTCAAGTTCAATCCGATTGGCTGATCCAATCAGCCAATCAGATTGAGCTCGCATTCTATTGGCTGTTCCGATCAGCCAATAGAATGCGAGCTCAATCTGATTGGCTGATTGGATCAGCCAATCGGATTGAACTTGAATCTGATTGGCTGATTCAATCAGCCAATCAGATTTTTTTAACTTAATTCCGATTGGCTGATAGAATCCTATCAGCCAATCGGAATTCGGCGGACGCCATCTTGGATGACGTCATTTAAAGGTACCTCATTCCAAGTTTAGCAGTCGGCCGGGATGGATGCTCCGCGGCGGCGGAGCGAAGAAAGAAGATTGAAGATGCCGCCGGAAGAATGAAGACTTTGCTGCCGCTTGGAGGAAGACGTCGCCGGAGGAAAAATTCTTCTTTGCCGCTTGGAGGATGACATCGCCGGAGGAAGAATTCTTCTTTGCCGCTTGGAGGACGACATCGCCCGGATCGGATCAGGAGTTCGGCCCGGTGTGGTGAAGACAAGGTAGGGAGATCTTCAGGGGGGTAGTGTTAGGCTTTTTTAAGGGGGGTTTGGGTGGGTTTAGAATAGGGGTATGTGGGTGGTGGGTTGTAATGGGGGGGGGGATTGTATTTGTTGAATGCAAAAGAGCTGAATTCTTTGGGGCATGCCCCACAAAAGGCCCTTTTAAGGGCTGGTAAGGTAAAGAGCTTTGAAATATGTTTAATTTAGAATAGGGCAGGGAATTTTTTTTATTTTGGGGGTTTATTATTTTATTAGGGGGCTTAGAATAGGTGTAATTAGCTTAAAAATCTTGTAATCTTTTTTTTATTTTTTGTAATTTAGTGTTTGTTTTTTTTTGTAATTTAGTTTAGTTAATTTAATTGTATTTTTAGATAGATGTTTGTACTTTATTTAATTTATTGATAGTGTAGGTGTATTTATAACTTAGGTTAGGATTTATTTTACAGGTAATTGGGTAATTATTTTAACTAGGTAGATATTAAATAGTTAATAACTATTTAATATCTATTATACCTAGTTAAAATAATTAACAATTTACCTGTAAAATAAATATTAACCCTAACATAGCTACAATGTAATTATTAATTATATTGTAGCTATCTTAGGGTTTATTTTATAGGTAAGTATTTAGATTTAAATAGGAATATTTTAGTTTATAAATTAATTAGATTAATTTAATATAAATATAGTTAGGGGTGTTAGTGTTAGATAGAGTTAATATAGTTAATATAAATACTATAGTAACTATATTAACCCTAATATAATTAGGGTTAATATAGTTAATATATATAATGTAATAACTATATTAACTATAATATACTTGGGGTTAATATAGATAATATAGCTGGCGGCGGGGTAGGTAGATTAAATTAGGGGTTAATCATTTTAATAGAGATGGCGGCGGTTTTAGAGGCTCACAGTAGGGGGTTAGTTTATGTAGATGGCGGCGGGGTCCGGGAGCGGCGGTTTAGGGGGTAATAACTTTATTAGGGATTTCGGGGGTGGGGGGGGGGATCGCGGTTGACAGGGAGATAGACATTGCGCATGCGTTAGGTGTTAGGTTTATTTTCTAGTTAGTTTAGGGAGTTACGGGGCTCCAATAGTCAGCGTAAGGCTTCTTACGGCTGCTTTTTGTGGCGAGGTGAAAATGGAGTAAGTTTTCTCCATTTTCGCCACGTAAGTCCTTACGCTGCATATTGGATACCAAACTGCGCGGGTTTGGTATACCTGCCTATAGCCCAAAAAACTGCGGGCGACGGCAGAAATATACGCGCGTAACTTCTAGCTTACGCCGTATATAGGATACCAAATCCGCGCAATTATTGGCGTCGCCGGCTTTTGCGGGCGACGATTTTTATCGGATCGACCCCCTGAGGTGCAAACTGTTTTGCACAAGCGATATCGTCTTTTCATGAGTCTTTTAAATTGCGCTGATATTACAAGTTGAGGGAAATCACAATTGCACCAGAGCAATCACCATTTATGCTCTAATCCTTATTGCGATCTCAGAGCTGTAGTTAACTGTTTTCGGAAACAAAAAACTTGAACAAAACACATCAAAAATACATTACAAAGTACACTTACACTCATTAACACTGTCTAATAAATATACATTACACAGTACAGTTACACACCTAATAACACTGTCTAATAAATATACATTACACAGTACAGTAACACACATAATAACACTATCTAATAAATATACATTACACAGTACAGTTATACACAACACCATCTAATAAATATACATTACACAGTACAGTTACACACATAACATTGTCTAATAAATAACATTACACAGTACAGTTACACTCATAACACTATCTAATAAATATACATTACACAGTACAGTTACACTCATAACACTATCTAATAAATATACATTACACAGTACAGTTACACTCATAACACTATCTAATAAATATACATTACACAGTACAGTTACACACATAATAAGACTGTCTAATAAATATACATTACACAGTATAGTTACACACATAATAACACTGTCTAATAAATATACATTACACAGTACAGTTACACACATAATAACACTAATATCAATACATTACATAGTACAGTTACACACATAATAACACTGCCTAATAAATATACATTGCACAGTACAGTTACACACATAATAACACTGTCTAATAAATATACATTACACAGTACCGTTACACTTATAATAACACTGTCTAATAAATATACATTACACAGTACAGTTACACACATAATAACACTATCTAATAAATATACATTACACAGTACAGTTACACTCATAATAACACTGTCTAATAAATATACATTACACAGTACCGTTACACTTATAATAACACTGTCTAATAAATATACATTACACAGTACAGTTACACACATAATAACACTATCTAATAAATATACATTACACAGTACAGTTACACTCATAATAACACTGTCTAATAAATATACATTACACAGTACAGTTACACTCTTTAACACTGTCTAATAAAAACTATTAAATAAAAATATTGTACAAAAAAGTTATAGGGGCTCAAAGATTTGAGATATATATATGTATTTACAGTCATATATATGCACATATAAACACACACATAGACATATACAGTATATCAGTGCATTATAGCCCTTTGCCATTAAGCAGATAAAACCATGCTAAAACATTTAATAAAGATTGTAACTATGTATTTACTGTAAATATTTTACATTTGCTAATGTGAATATGCTCTGTTGTTTGCGCAATGGGAGTTAGGTTTTTCCCCCCAATAATTTATTTTCTCCATTGATTTCTATAGGGAAATACTTGCACACGCACGTGAAAACTTAACTTAGGATTTTTGCAGTATTCAGGTTACTGCTTGCCGAAAATAAGTATTTTTGCAACTTGTAATATGAACGCAACCCGACTAGCACAAAAAGCTGAACTCTAAGGAATTTTTCATGATTGTGAGAAAAAATAAATACGATGCCACTTGTAATCTAGCCCAAAATGTATTATATATTAATTTCAGGCTGTGTAACATCTATATAAACTAGTGTGCAGTGTAGTGTCCTGCTATACAGATGCTGAAGGGTTAATAATATAACATTATTAGATTATATATTAATATCAGGCTGTGTAACATTTATATAAACGAGTGTAAATTGTAGTGTCCTGCTATACAGATGCTGAAGGGTTAATAATATAACATTATTAGATTATATATTAATTTCAGGCTCTGTGACATCTATATAAACTAGTGCGCACTGTAGTGTCCTGCTATACAGATGCTGAAGGGGTAATAATATAACATTATTAGATTATATATTAATATCAGGCTGTGTAACATCTATATAAACTAGTGTGCATTGTAATGTCCTGCTATACAGATGCTGAAGGGTTAATAATATAACATTATTAGATTATATATTAATATCAGGCTGTGTAACATCTATATAAACTAGTGTGCATTGTAGTGTCCTGCTATACAGATGCTGAAGGGTTAATAATATAACATTATTAGATTATATATTAATATCAGGCTGTGTAACATCTATATAAACTAGTGTGCAGTGTAGTGTCCTGCTATACAGCTGCTGAAGGGTTAATAATATAACATTATTAGATTATATATTAATATCAGGCTGTGTAACATCTATATAAACTAATGTGCACTGTAGTGTCCTGCTATACAGATGCTGAAGGGTTAATAATATAACATTATTAGATTATATATTAATATCAGGCTGTATAACATCTATATAAACTAGTGCGCACTGTAGTGTCCTGCTATACAGCTGCTGAAGGGTTAATAATATAACATTATTAGATTATATATTAATATCAGACTGTGTAACATCTATATAAACTAGTGTGTGCACTGTAGTGTCCTGCTATACAGATGCTGAAGGGTTAATAATATAACATTATTAGATTATATATATATATATCAGGCTGTGTAACATCTATATAAACTAGTGTGCCTTGTGGTGTCCTGCTATACAGATGCTGAAGGGTTAATAATATAACATTATTAGATTATATATTAATATCAGGCTGTGTAACATCTATATAAACTAGTGTGCATTGTAATGTCCTGCTATACAGATGCTGAAGGGTTAATAATATAACATTATTAGATTATATATTAATATCAGGCTGTGTAACATCTATATAAACTAGTGTGCATTGTAGTGTCCTGCTATACAGATGCTGAAGGGTTAATAATATAACATTATTAGATTATATATTAATACCAGGCTATGTAACATCTATATAAACTAGTGTGTGCACTGTAGTGTCCTGCTATACAGATGCTGAAGGGGTAATAATATAACATTATTAGATTATATATTAATATCAGGCTATGTAACATCTATATAAACTAGTGTGTGCACTGTAGTGTCCTGCTATACAGATGCTGAAGGGGTAATAATATAACATTATTAGATTATATATTAATATCAGGCTGTGTAACATCTATATAAACTAGTGTGCATTGTAGTGTCCTGCTATACAGATGCTGAAGGGTTAATAATATAACATTATTAGATTATATATTAATATCAGGCTGTGTAACATCTATATAAACTAGTGTGAATTGTAGTGCCCTGCTATACAGATGCTGAAGGGTTAATAATATAACATTATTAGATTATATATTAATATCAGGCTGTGTAACATCTATATAAACTAGTGTGTACATTGTAGTGTCCTGCTATACAGATGCTGAAGGGTTAATAATATAACATTATTAGATGATATATTAATATCAGGCTGTGTAACATCTATATAAACTTGTGTGCATTGTAGTGTCCTGCTATACAGATGCTGAAGGGTTAATAGTATAACATTATTAGATTTTATATTAATATCAGGCTGTGTAACATCTATATAAACTAGTGTGCATTGTAGTGTCCTGCTATACAGATGCAGAAGGGTTAATAATATAACATTATTAGATTATATATTAATATCAGGCTGTGTAACATCTATATAAACTAGTGTGCAGTGTAGTGTCCTGCTATACAGATGCTGAAGGGTTAATAATATAACATTATTAGATTATATATTAATATCAGGCTGTGTAACATCTATATAAACTAGTGTGCATTGTAGTGTCCTGCTATACAGATGCAGAAGGGTTAATAATATAACATTATTAGATTATATATTAATATCAGGCTGTGTAACATCTATATAAACTAGTGTGCAATGTGGTTTCCTGCTATACAGATGCTGAAGGGTTAATAATATAACATTATTAGATTATATATTAATATCAGGCTGTGTAACATCTATATAAACTAGTGTGCATTGTGGTGTCCTGCTATACAGATGCTGAAGGGTTCATAATATAACATTATTAGATTATATATTAATAACAGGCTGTATAACATCTATATAAACTAATGTGCACTGTAGTGTCCTGCTATACAGATGCTGAAGGGTTAATAATATAACATTATTAGATTATATATTAATATCAGGCTGTGTAACATCTATATAAACTAGTGTGCACTGTAGTGTCCTGCTATACAGATGCTGAAGGGGTAATAATATAACATTATTAGATTATATATTAATATCAGGCTGTGTAACATCTATATAAACTAGTGTGTATTGTAGTGCCCTGCTATACAGATGCTGAAGGGGTAATAATATAACATTATTAGATTATATATTAATATCAGGCTGTGTAACATCTATATAAACTAGTGTGCAGTGTAGTGTCCTGCTATACAGAAGCTGAAGGGTTAATAATATAACATTATTAGATTATATATTAATATCAGGCTGTGTAACATCTATATAAACTAGTGTGCAGTGTAGTGTCCTGCTATACAGATGCTGAAGGGTTAATAATATAACATTATTAGATTATATATTAATATCAGGCTGTGTAACATCTATATAAACTACTGTGCATTGTAGTGTCCTGCTATACAGATGCTGAAGGGTTAATAATATAACAGCATTAGATTGTATATTAATATCAGGCTGTGTAACATCTATATAAACTAGTGTGTGTATTGTAGTGTCCTGCTATACAGATGCTGAAGGGTTAATAATATAACATTATTAGATTATATATTAATATCAGGCTGTGCAACATCTATATAAACTAGTGTGCATTGTAGTGTCCTGCTATACAGATGCTGAAGGGTTAATAATATAACATTATTAGATTATATATTAATATCAGGCTGTGTAACATCTATATAAACTAGTGTGCATTGTAGTGTCCTGCTATACAGATGCTGAAGGGTTAATAATATAACATTATTAGATTATATATTAATATCAGGCTGTGTAACATCTATATAAACTAGTGTGTGCACTGTAGTGTCCTGCTATACAGATGCAGAAGGGTTAATAGTATAACATTAGTAGATTATATATTGATATCACACTGTGTAACATCTATATAAACTAGTGTGCACTGTAGTGTCCTGCTATACAGATGCAGAAGGGTTAATAATATAACATTAGTAGATTATATATTAATATCAGGCTGTGTAACATCTATATAAACTAGTGTGCACTGTAGTGTCCTGCTATACAGATGCTGAAGGGTTAATAATATAACATTATTAGATTATATATTAATATCAGGCTGTGTAACATCTATATAAACTAGTGTGTATTGTGGTGTCCTGCTATACAGATGCTGAAGAGTTAATACTATAACATTATTAGATTATATATTAATATCAGGCTGTGTGACATCTATATAAACTAGTGTGCATTGTAGTGTCCTGCTATACAGATGCTGAAGAGTTAATACTATAACATTATTAGATTATATATTAATATCAGGCTGTGTAACATCTATATAAACTAGTGTGCAGTGTAGAGTCCTGCTATACAGATGCTGAAGGGTTAATAATATAACATTATTAGATTGTATATTAATATCAGGCTGTGTAACATCTATATAAACTAGTGTGCACTGTAGTGTCCTGCTATACAGATGCTGAAGGGTTAATAATATAACATTATTAGATTATATATTAATATCAGGCTGTGTAACATCTATATAAACTAGTGTGCACTGTAGTGTCCTGCTATACAGATGCTGAAGGGTTAATAATATAACATTATTAGATAATATTAATATCAGGCTGTGTAACATCTATATAAACGAGTGTACATTGTAGTGTCCTGCTATACAGATGCGGAAGGGTTAATAATATAACATTATTAGATTATATATTAATATCAGGCTGTGTAACATCTATATAAACTAGTGTGCATTGTAATGTCCTGCTATACAGATGCTGAAGGGTTAATAATATAACATTATTAGATTATATATTAATATCAGGCTGTGTAACATCTATATAAACTAGTGTGTGCACTGTAGTGTCCTGCTATACAGATGCTGAAGGGTTAATAATATAACATTATTAGATTATATATTAAAGGGACACTAAACCCATTTTTTCCTTTTATAATTCAGATAGAACAACAATTGTAAGTAACTTTCTAATTTACTCCTATTATCAATTTTCTTCTTTCTCTCTTTATGTTTATTTGAAAAAGCAGGAATGAAAGCTTAGGAGCCGGCCCATTTTTTGGTTCAGAACCCTGGATAGCGCTTGCTGATTGTTGGCTACATTTAGCCGCCAATCAGCAAGCGGTACTCGGGTTCTGAACCTAAAATGGGCCGGCTCTTAAGCTTTCATTCCTGCTTTTAGAAAGTTGCATGCTCTATCCAAATGAAAGAAAACATTTGGGTTACAAGTGCTAAAGGAAATGTAATATTATGTAATTTCACTGGTGCTTTCATATTACTGTGTTACACCCCTACAAAAGGGGTCAAACACATAGGTAAGGCAATCGTGTAATCATAGTATATAAGGATCCTCCAAAAAAGACGTCCTCCTTCAAGAGCAAGGATGGTTCGAGGCCAATCTGCCAACAGATGCGCCAGCGAATAATCCAACACTTTAAGAACATTCCCCAAAGACAAAACGGTAGGATTTTGGCCATTTCACCTTCTACAGTGCACAATATAATTAAAAGATTCAAGGAATCGGTTCAAATCTCTGTGTATAAAGGGCAAGGCTGAAAACCTCTTCTGAATGCGATTGATCTTCAATCCCTCAGACGTCACTGTCTGAGTCTGTATTGAATATCCTGACATGAGCTTGGGAAAACTTTAGTAAACCTTTGTCCACACCATTCGCGGCTGCATCCACAGATCCAAGTTAAGGCTTTACTATGCAAACAGAAGCCATACATCAACACTGTCCAGAAGCGCCGCCGACTTCTCTGGGCTCTGTCGCATCTGAAATGGACAGTAGCACAGGGGAATCGTGTTTTGTGGTCCAACGAGTCAACATTTCAAACAGTTTTTTGAAAAAAACAGCCGTTGTGTTCTCCAGGCCAAAGAGGAAAAGGACCTTTCAAGCTGTTATCAGCATCAGTTCAAAAAGCCACTGTCTGTCATGGTATGGGGGGGTGTAAGTGCCCATGGCGTGGGTAACTTGCACATCTGTGAGGGCAACATTAATGCAGAAAGATATGTATACATTTTGGTGCAACATATGCTGCCATCCAGACGTCATCTTTTCCAGGGACGTCCCTGCATTTTCCAGCAGGGCAACACCAAACCACATTCTGACCGGATTACAAGCGCATGGTTGCGTAAGCAGAGAGTGCGGGTGCTAGCATGGCCTGACCTGTCTCCGATTGAGAATGTGTGGCGCATTATGAAGTTGAAAATAAGGCATCGAAGGCCCCGTTCAGTTGCGCAGCTGAAGACATGCATGATGGATGAATGAGGGAAAACTCTGCTCGCTAAACTTAAAGGGACAGTCTAGTAAAAATTAAACTTTCACGATTCAGATAGGGAATGCAATTTTAACCCCTTAATGACAACTGACGTACCAGGTACGTCATGCATTAACAAGTAGTTAATGATAATGGATGTACCTGGTACGTCAGTTGTCTAGGAGAGTGCTGGAAGCGATCGCAATAGCTTCCAGCAGCTCTCAGGGTATTGCAGTGATGCCTCCATATGGAGGCATCCTGCAATACCTTTTTAGAAGACTCCGATGCAGAGAGGGCCACT
Source organism: Bombina bombina (assembly GCF_027579735.1). Classification (NCBI taxonomy): domain Eukaryota; kingdom Metazoa; phylum Chordata; class Amphibia; order Anura; family Bombinatoridae; genus Bombina; species Bombina bombina. The sequence continues at coordinate 1,140,563,464 of NC_069503.1, read as the reverse complement.
CTGTGGCCCTCTCTGCACCGGTAGTTCGTTGGTGGGTGGGAGCGCAACAGGGAGGTGGGTGGGCGGCCCATCGCTACCCGGCATCCGGTTCCTAGAAGTGCAATGTGCACGCCGGGTGCCGGGAGCGCGCGGGGGCGCGCATTAGCTGGCCACTGACACCAATGAGGGAAGAGGGGGGGGGGGAAATATATATATTTTTAAATCATATAAAAGGATCTGGGAGGGGGAGGGGGGTAGGGGTATTGTGGGGGGCTGCTACACTACAGAAAACCCCCCAAAAAAGAAAAAAAGCAGAAAATACTTATATGTTTTTGTGCAAATTGGGTACTGGCAGACAGCTGCCAGTACCCAAGATGGCCGCAATTAGATAGGGGAGAGGGTTAGAGAGCTGGGGGGGGGGATCATGGAGGTTGGGGCTAAGGCAGGAGTCCATCACAGCTAAAATATTTTATTTTTTTTATAAAAAAAAAAAAAACTCCTTTTATTTAGTACTGGCAGACTTTCTGCCAGTACTTAAGATGGCGGGGACATTTGTGGGGTGGGGGAGGGAAGAGAGCTGTTTGGGAGGGATCAGGGGGTGGGATGTGTCAGGTGGGAGGCTGATCTCTACCCTAAAGCTAAAATTAACCCTGCAAGCTCCCTACAACCTACCTAATTAACCCCTTCACTGCTGGGCATAATTTACGTGTGGTGCGCAGCAGCATTTAGCGGCCTTCTAATTACAAAAAAGCAATGCCAAAGCCATATAAGTCTGCTATTTCTGAACAAAGGGGATCCCAAAGAAGCTTTTACAACAATTTGTGCCATAATAGCACAAGCTGTTTGTAAATAATTTCAGTGAGAAACCTAAAATTGTGAAAAATGTAAAGTTTTTTTTTTTAATTTGCTCGCATTTGGCGGTGAAATGGTGGAATAAAATATACCAAAATGTGCCTAGATCAATACTTTGGGTTGTCTTCTAACAAAAAATATATACATGTCAAGGGATATTCAGGTATTCCTGACAGATATCAGGGTTCCAATGTAACTAGCGCTAATTTTGAAAAAAAGTGGTTTGGAAATAGCAAAGTGCTACTTGTATTTATGGCCCTATAACTTGCAAAAAAAGCTAAGAACATGTAAATATTGGGTATTTCTAAACTCAGGACAAAATTTAGAAACTATTTAGCATAGGTGTTTTTTGGTGATTGTAGATGTGTAACAGATTTTGGGGGTCAAAGTTAGAAAAAGTGTGTTTTTTTCCATTTTTTCCTCATATTTTATTATTTTTTTTTAGTAAATTATAAGATATGATGAAAATAATGGTATCTTTAGAAAGTCCATTTAATGGCGAGAAAAACGGTATATAATATGTGTGGGTACAGTAAATGAGTAAGAGGAAAATTACAGCTAAACACAAACACTGCAGAAATGTAAAAATAGCCATTGTCATTAAGGGTAAGAAAATTGAAAAATGGTCCGGTCATTAAGGGGTAAAACAACTTTAAAATTCACTTTTATCATCACATTTGCTTTGTTCTCTTGGTATTCTTTGTTGAAAGCTAAACCTAGGTAAGGTCATATGCTAATTTCTAACCCCTTGAAGGCTGCCCCTATTCTCAATGCATTTGGCAGTTTTTCACAGCTAGAGGGCGTTAATTCATGTGTGCCACGCCCGTAAAGTTACTAATGAGAGGGCAAGGATTGGCTAGATGCAAGTCTGTCAAAAGAACTGAAATAAGGGGGAAGTCTGCAGAGGCTTAGATACAAAGTAATTGCAGAGGTAAAAAGTGTATTTCTATAACAGTGTTGGTTATGACAAACAGGGGAATGGGTAATAAAGGGATTATCTATCTTTTTAAACAATAATAGTTCTGGAGTAGACTGTCGCTTTAACCAACTGGTGTCTTCAGTGCCCAAACGCTTAATAAGTGTTGTTAAAACAAAAGGTGATGTTACAAAGTGGTAAACAGTGGACTGTTCCAACTTTTTGGAGTGTGTTGCAGTCATCAGATTTGAAATGAGTGTATATTTTCAAAAGTACATTATATTCACAATGTAAAACATCCAATAATGGGTTAACGATGGGTTTTCAATATACTACAGGGTGAATTAAATTTTCAAATGATTTTTTTTTCTTTCATTTTCCATACTGTCCCAACTTTTTAAGAATTGAGGTTGTAGAAATGTTATTATTGGGGTAGTTTAAAAACTGCAAACATTAGGGAGTACTAAACAGATATAAAAGGGGTCATTGTGACAAATTGTAAGCATATTTAAGTCATCCACAGAGAAGTCGGGGCTTTTGCAGTTTTTAACCAAGCAATACCATGCGGCTAGACAAATCTGGTTACGCAGTTTATGCTCATCGTCCAGTAACATTTTATTAGAGCAAATTAAAAGCCTAAACGTAGCCAGATGTTTCAACAGTAAGAGATAAAGCACTGACACCGCTCTACTGCTAGTTTCCATGCAATGCACAAGTCTAATGAAAGATTGTTCAGCAGGTGAAAACAAAGTAGATTAGAACACACTAGTGCTATACAGGCATGCCCAACACTAGTGCTATACAGGCATGCCCAACACTAGTGCTATACAGGCATGCCCAACACTAGTGCTATAGAGGCATGCCCAACACTAGTGCTATAGAGGCATGCCCAACACTAGTGCTATACAGGCACGCCCAACACTAGTGCTATACAGGCACGCCCAACACTAGTGCTATACAGGCACGCCCAACACTAGTGCTATACAGGCACGCCCAACACTAGTGCTATACAGGCACGCCCAACACTAGTGCTATACAGGCACGCCCAACACTAGTGCTATACAGGCACGCCCAACACTAGTGCTATACAGGCACGCCCAACACTAGTGCTATACAGGCACACCCAACACTAGTGCTATACAGGCACGCCCAACACTAGTGCTATACAGGCATGCCCAACACTAGTGCTATACAAGCATGCCCCACATTAGTGCTATATAGGCATGCCCAACAGGAGGAAGGAAACTTGTCAGATGTGTTTCATGTAAGCTGTATCAGTAAACACAAGGAGAACAGCCAGCGAGCAAATAAAACCACTTTATTCAATAAACATATTCAAATCCATGCAAACAGGTAAAGGGATCCATATGAAAACAGTGCCAGCAGCGTCACAGGTCAGCTGATGCATTTCGGCCAATGGTCGCAGTCATAGCTAATTGTATTTTATCAGTGACACCTGTTTATCTGGCTATTTAAAGGCACATTGCCTAACAATTATACAGTTAGCCAGTACAATATTCCTCTGCTAGCAAAATGTACCTCCTTTGTATAGGTATACTAGAAATACAAATTGACATCCATTTCCTTATTTAGCCACTATAACATTGAGTATTCAATAAAGAAAATTCAGAAGAACTCCCTGTGGTCTAGCAAAACCTCCCTATTGCCATCTTCTGATGTGTTCAATTACCTGAAATCTAAATGATCTAATATGTCCTTCATGGTACTGTTGGAATTGCCTTGAAATAACTGTATCTGGGTTTTCTGCATCTCAGATGTTCTAATACATGATGTACTGTACGTCCCACATACTGTACTTGACGTGCAGCTTAGTAGATTTATTACAAAATTTGTCAAACTCAAATAAAACGTAATATATTCTTTTGAGGTGTTACATAAAGTAAATTTAGCCTAGTGTAGCATATCCCCAACATTTACAAATCCTGCTTCCATATTTAACTCATCCGTTCCTATTAAGCCCAGATTCTGTATCTCTATTCTTCAATAAAGACGGACATAAGCTGTCTCTTAATGTTTGACCCTTCTGTATACAAATAAACAACCTCCTCTAAGCAGCTGTGACAATTTGTCATCAACACGACTGGTAATGCTTCTCTAACAATTGTTCACTCCTTTTTCATATTCTTTTTAATATGTTGTTGTGAACTAAAAATGTCGTTTCCCAGCAACATTTCCTATTTGCCTACCTCTCTTGCTATTAGTAGCTTTAATCAACTCAGATCTTGACTTGTGATCTACTACCTCTTTGCATTTGCTGCTCTTACGTCCTCCAGCTTTCTAAAAATGAAACCATAGAGATATTTTACTATTACTATTGTGATATTGTGAATGTGTTGTCCCAATCTGGTTATTTCAGTGACTTTAAAGAGAAATATGGGCCTTTGACAACACAATAGTTCTCTATCCTCATCATCACACACACAACACATAGAACATGCCACATATCTCATTCCGATAACTGCTCAAGTTGTGGAAGAACCTTGTGAGTTTACAATTTGTAGTGCAATATACATTTAGGAATCTCACTAATATAGTTTGTTTCTACAAAAACATATATTTGCTTTTGTATTCATTTTTTCTATATGCTCACTGGACTTGCTGATAAAAAAACTAGTTACAATGCAGGCCTTAATTTAATAAGGCAGAACACCATGGGGCTTGTCAAGAACCAAATGAAATAGAGTTTTTGCTGAGTACATACAGCATTTTGTGCCGGCCAGGGACCATTCTACTGCTGCCTCACTTGCAGGTGACATAAGGGCCAGGAGTGCAAATGTTTATTAACTTCTTGTATGCCAGAAATAGCTGAAAAACTGCTTTGCAAGTCTTTTTTACATCCATGAAAATAACCCCAACCCTATACTTAAACCTAGCCATAGATCTAAATATAAATATAGACAAAAATACTAGCTCTTAGCATTAACCCTAGCCCTATGTATAAAATTAACCCAAGGCCTAACCCTGACCATAACCATGATCCTAGCCTTAGCCCATACCCAGCCCATGACCCCAACCCTAACCAGGCCTAAGCTAACACTAGCTATAGTATTAATTGTAGCTCTATCCTTAAACATAACCCTAACCATGATAATAGCCTAACCTTGACCTTACCCTGACCCTAGACCTAGCTCTAATCTAAACTGTAACAAAGGCCCTCTACTTAACCCTACCCTACCACTATCCATAACCTTGCGCTAACCGTAGCCCTAAATATGACTCCTACTCTTATCATGGTCCAAACCCTAATCATGATACTAGATATAAATCTATAACTGGCCATATCCTTACACCATGTCCGACCTGTTAAATCTAACCCTAAACATAAAGCTAGGCCAAAACACTAGCTTTCGCCTTTACCCTTACCATAACCATTACTATAGCCTTCACCCTATCTCTATATTTGTTCCTAGCCCTAACCCATACCCCAACCATAACCATAACCATGATCCTAGTCGTAAACTTGACCTTAAAGGGACATAATACTCATTGCTAAATTATTTGGAAGTGATGCAGCATAACTGTAAAAATCTGACAAGAAAATATCACCTGAGCATCTCTATGTAAAAAAGGAAGATATTTTACCTCAAAATTTCTTCAGCTCACCAGAGTGCTGTGTAAACAATTATACTTCAGCTGCTGTCAGTTGAAAAAAACAATAGCCAATTGCCAACAAACAATAGCCAATTACTTTAGCAGTGCTAAATTAATATTTTGGCTTTGCTGTGATCTCATGAGATTTCACTGAAATCTCATTAGATTTAATTTAAGTTACTTAAACTGAATAGGAAAATAGCATGACAAGTATCCTGAGTGGCTGTTTGAAGTCTCTTTACAGTGGGGTGTGAATACTTAGGACATTTGAGGTAAAATATCTTTTTTACATAGAGAGGTTAAGGTAATATTTTCTAATCACCTTTTTACAGCTATCCTGCATCACTTTAATGTGCTTCAACTTTTGCATATCATGTCCCTTTAACCTAACCCTAGACATAACCATTGCGCTCAACCTAATCATAGCCTAGCCTAGTGCGATCAATAAACTCTGCACTAACCATGACCCTGGTAACCCTACCACTAGCCATGAATCTAACAAGCCCTAGCCATTCCCCTGGACTCAACTCATAAATCCAGGCATAACCATGACCCAAACCCCAAATCTAAAAATGTCTCTAATTCCAGACCCAACTCCAATTCTAACCATAATAACTTACCATATACTGTAATCAGTATGTCTTATCCCTAAAACTATCTTTAGTATGTCTTATCCCTAAAACTATCTAACACTATTACTAACCCTAATACTAGTCCCAACCTGAACACTAGCCCCAATTGGACCCTATTCTGTAAGCCTAACCCTGACTATAGCTCCACCCTTAGACCTAAATCAAGCCCTGATCATAGTCTTCGAGGCATATTTATCAAATGTCTGTTGGACCTGATCCGACAGTGCGGATCAGGTCTGACAGACATCGCTGAATGCGGAGAGCAATACGCTCTCCGTATTCAGCATTGCACCAGCAGCTCTTGTGAGCTGCTGGTGCAACGCCGCCCCCTGCAGACTCGCGGCCGCTGGGGGGTATCAATCAACCCGATCGTACTCGTTCGGGTTGAATTGCGGTGAACTCTGTCTGCCTCATCAGAGCAGGCGGACAGGGTTATGGAGCAGCGGTCTTTAGACCGCTGCTTCATAACGGCTGTGTCTGGTGAGTCTGAAGGCTTGCCAGAAACACGGGCCCTCCAGCTCCATTCGGAGCTTGATAAATCGGCCTCTTCACCTCAACCCCTGACACTAACCCTATCCTGTAAGCCTAACCATGACCCTAGCCCCTAACACTAACCCTATCCTGTAAGCCTAACCCTGGTGTCTTACCCTGACCCTAGCATCTAAAATTAACCCTATCCTGTAAGCCTAAACCTGACCCTAGCCCCTAACACTAAACCTATTCTGTAAGCCTAACCCTGACCCTAGCCCCTAACACTAACACTAAACCTATCCTGTAAGCCTGACCCTAGCCTTTAACACTAACCCTATCCTGTAAGCCTGACCCTAGCCACTAACCCTACCTATCCTGTAAGTCTGACCCTAACCTTATCCTGCAAGTCTTACCCTTACCCTAGCCCCAAACACTAACCATACCCTGTAAGCTTAATTATGACCCTGGCACCTAACACTAACCCTCTCCTGTAAGCCTAATCCTGACCCTAGCCCCTAACACTAACTCTATTCTGTAAACCTAACCCTAAACCTAGCCACTAACCCTAACCCTATCCTGTAAGTCTAACCCTGACCCTAGCCCCTAACACTAACCCTATTCTGTAAGCCTAACCTTAGCCCTTACCACTAACCCTATTCTGTAAATCTAACCCTGACCATAGCTCCACCCTTAGACCTAAATCAAGCCATTATCATAGTCCCCACCTCAACCCCTAACACTAAAACTATCTTGTAAGTCTAAACCTGACCCTAGCCCTTAACACTAACCCTATCCTGTAAGCCTGACCCTAGCCCCTAACACTAACCCTATCTATCCTGTAAGTTTAACCTGACCCTAGCCCCTAACACTAACCCTATCTTGTAAGCCTAACCCTGACTCTAGCCCCTAACTCTAACTGTATCCTGTAAACCTTACCCTAGCCCCTAACACTAACCCTATCCTGTAAGCCTGACCCTAGCACTAACCATATCCTGAAAGCCTAACCCTGACCCTAGTCCCTAACACTAACCCTATCCTGTAAGTCTAACCCTAGCCCCTAACAAATTCCAGTAAGCCTGACCCTAGCCCCTAACACTAACCCTATCCTGTAAGTCTAACCCTAGCCCCTAACACTAACCCTATCCTGTAAGCCTGACCCTAGCCCCTAACACTAACCCTATCCTGTAAGTCTAACCCTGACCTTAGCCCGTAACACTAACCATATCCTGTAAGCCTGACCCGGACTATAGCTCCACCCTTATACCTAAATCAAGCCCTTATCATAGTCCCAACCTCAACCAATAAAATCAACTCTATCCTGTAAGCCTAACCCTGACTCTAGCCCCTAACACTAACCCTATCCTGTAAGCCTAACCATGACCCTGGCACCTAACACTAACCCTATCCTGTAAGCCTAACCCTGACCCTAGCCCCTAAAACTAACCCTATCCTGTAAGCCTAACCATGACCCTAGTCCCTAACACTAACCCTATTCTGTAAGCCTAACCCTGACACTAACCCTAACCTGTAAGCATAACCCTGACCCCTAAAACTAACCCTATACTGTAAGCCTGACCCTAACACTAACCCTATCCTGTAAGCCTAACCCTGACCATAGCCCCTAAAACTAACCCTATCCTGTAAGCCTAACCCTGACCATAGCCCCTAACACTAACCCTATCCTGTAAGCCTAACCCTGACCATAGCCCCTAACACTAACCCTATCCTGTAATCCTAACACTGACCCTAGCCGCTAACACTAACCTTATCCTGTAAGCCAAAACCTAACCCTAAACCCTAACACTAACCCTATAATGTAAGCCTAACCCTGACCCTTTAGCACCTAACACTAACCCTATCCTGTAAGCCTGACCCTAGCCCCTAATACTAACCCTATCCTGTAAGTTTAAGCCTGACCCTAGCCCCTAATACTAACCCTATCCTGTAAGTTTAAGCCTGACCCTAGCCCCTAATACTAACCCTATCCTGTAAGTTTAAGCCTGACCCTAGCACCTAACACTAACTCTATTCTGGAAACCTAACCCTGACAGCTAACACTAACCTTATCCTGTAAGTCTTACCCTGACCCTAGCCCCTAACACTAACCCTATCCTGTAAGTCTAACCATGACCCTGGCAACTAATACTAACCCTATCCTGTAAGCCTAACCATGACCCTAGCACCTAACCCTAACCTTATCCAGTAAGCTTGACCCTAGCCCCTAACACTAACCCTATCCTCTAAGCCTAACCATGACCCTGGCAACTAATACTCACCCTATCCTGTAAGCCTCACCCTGGCCATAGCCCCTAACATTAACCCTATCCTGTAAGCATTACCCTATCATCTAACACTAACCTTATTCAGTAAGCCTAAGCCTGACCCTAGCCCCTAACACTAACTCTATCCTGTAAGCCTGACCCTAGCCCCTAACACTAACTCTATCCTGTAAGCCTGACCCTAGCCCCTAACACTTACTCTATCCTGTAAGCCTGACCCTAGCCCCTAACACTAACTCTATCCTGTAAGCCTAACCCTAACTCTAGCCCCTAACACTAACTGTATCCTAACACTAACTGTACCCTAACCCTAACCCTGTAAACCTGACCCTGGCAACTAACACTAACCCTATCCTGTAAGCCTGACCCTTACGCTAGCACCTACTACTAACCTTATCCTGTAAGCCTAACCCTGGCCCTAGCCCCTAACACTAACCCTATCCTGTAATCCTGACCCTTACCCTAGCACCTAATACTAACCATTTCCCGTAAATCTAACCCTGACCCTAGCCCCTAACCCTATCCTGTAAGCCTAACCCTGACCGTAGCCCATAACACTATCACTATCCTGTAAGCCTAGCCCTAGCCCCTAACACTAACTCTATCCTGTAAGCATAACCCTGACCCTAGCCCCTAACACTAACTCTATCCTGTAAGCCTGACCCTAGCCCCTAACACTAACTCTATCCTGTAAGCCTGACCCTAGCCCCTAACACTTACTCTATCCTGTAAGCCTGACCCTAGCCCCTAACACTAACTCTATCCTGTAAGCCTAACCCTAACTCTAGCCCCTAACACTAACTGTATCCTAACACTAACTGTACCCTAACCCTAACCCTGTAAACCTGACCCTGGCAACTAACACTAACCCTATCCTGTAAGCCTGACCCTTACGCTAGCACCTACTACTAACCTTATCCTGTAAGCCTAACCCTGGCCCTAGCCCCTAACACTAACCCTATCCTGTAATCCTGACCCTTACCCTAGCACCTAATACTAACCATTTCCCGTAAATCTAACCCTGACCCTAGCCCCTAACCCTATCCTGTAAGCCTAACCCTGACCGTAGCCCATAACACTATCACGATCCTGTAAGCCTAGCCCTAGCCCCTAACACTAACTCTATCCTGTAAGCATAACCCTGACCCTAGCCCCTAACACTAACCCTATCCTGTAAGCCTAACCCTGGCCTTAGCCCCTAACACTAACCCTATCCTGTAAGCCTGACCCGTACTATAGCTCCACCCTTATACTTAAATCAAGCCTTTATCATAGTCCCCCACCTCAACCCCTAACACCAACTCTATGCTGTAAGCCTAACCCTGACCCTAGCCTCTAACACTAACCCTATCCTGTAAGCCTAACCCTGACCCTAGCCCCTAACACTAACCCTATTATGTAAACCTAACCCTGACCCTAGCCCCTAACACTAACCCTATTATGTAAACCTAACCCTGACCCTAGCCCTTAACACTAACCCTACCCTTTAAGTCTAACCTTGACCCTGGCACCTAACACTAACCCTATCCTGTAAAGCTAACCCTAACCATAGTTTCACCCTTAGACCTTAATCAAGCCCTTATCATAGTCCCCACCTAAACCTCTAACACTAAAACTATCTTGTAAGCCTAAACCTGACCCTAGCCCCTAACACTAACCCTACCTATCCTGCAAGTCTAACCCTGACCCTAGCCCCTAACACTAACCCTATCCTGTAAGCTTAACTATGACCCTAGCTCCTGACACTAGCCATATACTGTAAGCCTGACCCTAACACTAACCCTGTCCTGTAAACCAAACCCTGACACTAGCCCCTAACACTAACCCTGTCCTGTAAGCCTAACTATGACCCTAGCTCCTGACACTAGCCCTATCCTGTAAGGCTGACCCTAACACTAACCCTGTCCTGTAAGATTAAGTCTGACCCTAGCCCCTAACTCTAACCCTATTCTGTAAGACTAATCCTGTAAGTCAAACCCTGACCCTAGCCCCTAACACTAACCCTATTTTGTAAATCTAACCCTAGTCCCTAACACTAACCTTATCCTGTAAGTCTAAGCCTGACCCTAGCCCCTGACACTAACCTTATACTGCAAGCCTAACACTAACCCTAGCCTGTAAGCATGACCCTGACCCCTAACACTAGCCCTATACTGTAAGTCTAACCCTGACCCTAGCCCTAAACACTAAACCTATCCTGTAAGTCTAACCCTGACCTTAACCCCTAACAATTTCCGGTAAGCCTAAACCTGACCCTAGCCCCTAACACTAACCCTATACTGTAAGTCTAACCCTGACCTTAGCCCCTAACCATATCCTGTAAGCCTGACCCGGACTATAGCTCCATCCTTATACCTAAATCAAGCCCTTAACATAGTTCCCACCTTAACCCCTAACACCAACTCTATCCTGTAAGCCTAACCCTGACCCTAGCCCCTAACACTAACCCTATCCTGTAAGCCTAACCCTGACCCTAGCCCCTAACACTAACCTTACCTAGCCTGTAAGTCTAACCCTGAACCTAGCCCCTGACACTAACCCTATACTGTAAGCCTAACACTAACCCTAGCCTGTAAGCATGACCCTGACCCCTAACACTAGGCCTATACTGTAAGCCCGACCCTAACACTAACCCTGTCCTGTAAGCCTAACCCTGACCCTAGCCCCTAACACTAAGCCTATCCTGTAAGCCTAACTATGACCCTAGTCCCTTACACTAACCCTATCCTGTAAGCCTAACCCTGACCCTAGCCCCTAATACTAACCATATCCTGTAAGCCTACCTATGACCCTAGTCCCTTACACTAACCCTACCTATTTTGTAAGCCTGACCCTAGCCCCTAACACCAACCCTATCCTGTAAGCCTGACCCTATCCTGTAAGCCTAGCCCCTAACACTTACCCTATCCTGTAAGCGTAACCCTGACCCTAGCCCCTAACTTTAACCCTATTCTTTAAGCCTAATTCTGTAAGTCGAACCCTGACCCTAGCCCCTAACACTAACCCTATTTTGTAAATCTAACCCTAATCCCTAACACTAACCTTATCCTGTAAGCCTACCCATGACCCTAGCCCCTGACACTAACCCTATACTGTAAGCCTAACACTAACCCTAGCCTGTAAGCATGACCATGACCCCTAACACTAAACCTATCCTGTAAGTCTAACTCTGACCTTAACCCCTAACAATTTACGGTAAGCCTAAACCTGACCCTAGCCCCTAACACTAACCCTATCCTGTAAGTCTAACCCTGACCTTAGCCCCTAACACTAACCATATCCTGTAAGCCTGACCCGGACTATAGCTCCACCCTTATACCAAAATCAAGCCCTTAACATAGTCCCCACCTCAACCCCTAACACCAACTCTATCCTGTAAGCCTAACCCTGACCCTAGCCCCTAAAACTAACCCTATCCTGTAAGCCTAACCATGACCCTGGCACCTAACACTAACCCTACCTATCCTGTAAACCTAACCCTGACCCTAGCCCTTAACACTAACCCTACCCTTTAAGTCTAACCTTGACCCTGGCACCTAACACTAACCCTATCCTGTAAATCTAACCCTGACCATAGCTCTACCCTTAGACCTTAATCAAGCCCTTATCACAGTCCCCACCTCAATCCCTAACACTAAAACTATATTGTAAGCCTAAAACTGACCCTAGCCCCTAACACTAACCCTACCTATCCTGTAAGTCTAACCCTGACCCTAGCCCCTAACACTAACCCTATCTTGTTAGCCTAACTATGACCCTAGCCCCTGACCCTAACCCTATACTGTAAGCCTAACACTAAACCCTAACCTGTAAGCATGAGCCTGACCCTAACACTAACCCTGTCCTGTAAGCCTAACCCTGACTCTAGCCCCTAACACTAACCCTGTCCTGTAAGCCTAACCCTGACCCTAGCCCCTAACTCTAACCCTATCCTGTAAGTCTGCCTCTACCCCCTAACACTAACCATATCCTGTAAGCCTAACTATGACCCTAGTCCCTTACACTAACCCTACCTATTTTGTAAGCCTGACCCTAGCCCCTAACACTAACCCTATCCTGTAAGCCTGACCCTATCCTGTAAGCCTAACCCTGACCCTAGCCCCTAACACTAACCCTATCCTGTAAGCCTAACCATGACCCTGGCACCTAACACTAACCCTAAGCCTAAACCTGACCCTAACACTAACTCTATCCTGTAAGCCTGACCCTAGCCCCCAACACTAACTCTATCCTGTAAGCCTGACCCTAGCCCCTAACACTAACTCTATCCTGTAAGCCTGACCCTAGCCCCTAACACTAACCCTATCCTGTAAGCCTGACCCTAGCCCCCAACACTAACCCTATCCTGTAAGCCTGACCCTAGCCCCCAACACTAACCCTATCCTGTAAGCCAAACCCTGACCCTAGCCCCCAAGACTAACCTTACCTATCCTGTAAGTCTGATCCCAACCCTATCCTGTAATCCTGACCCTAGATCCTAACACTAACCCTATCCTGTAAGCCTAACTATGACCCTATTTTGTAAGTCTAACCCTGACCCTAGCCCCTAATACTAACCCTACCTATCCTGTAAGCCTAACACTAACCCTGACCCTAGCCCCTAACACTAACCCTATCCTGTAAGCCTAACACTAACCCTAGCCCCTAACACTAACCCTATCCTGTAAGCCTAACACTAACCCTGACCCTAGCCCCTAACACTAACCCTGTCCCTAACACTAACCCTATCCTGTAAGCCTGACCCTAACACCAACCCTATGCTGTAAGCCTGACCCTAGCCACTAACCCTATCCTGTAAGCCTAAACCTGACGCTAACACTAACCATATCCTGTAATTCTGACCCTGACAGCTAACACTAATCCTATCCTGTAATTCTGACCCTAGCCCCTAACACTAACCCTATCCTGTAAGGCTGACCCTAACACTAACCCTATCCTGTAATTCTGACCCTGACAGCTAACACTAATCCTATCCTGTAATTCTGACCCTGACAGCTAACACTAACCCTATCCTGTAAGGCTGACCCTAACACTAACACTATTCTGTAAACCTAAACTTGACCCTAGCCCCTAACCATATCCTGTAAGCATAACCCTGACGCTAACACTAACCCTATCCTGTAATTCTGACCCTAGCCCCTAACACTAACCCTGTCCTGTAAGGCTGACCCTAGCCCCTAACACTATTCTGTAAGCCTAAACCTGACCCTAGCCCCTAACCCTATCCTGTAAGCCTAAACCTGACCCTATCCTGTAAGCCTAAACCTGACCCTAGCCCCTAACCCTATCCTGTGAGCATAACCCTGACCCTAACCCCAAACCTAGCCATAACGCTAGACCTAACCCTATAACTAATTGCAATCTTGACCAACAACATCACAGTCAGCATATTGCTTCTTTGACAGACGGACACCCTTTATATAGAGACCGGGCAAAAACAACAATTATGCAGCTTTGTGCAACAAGAAAAAGTGTGATCAGTCACAGAAACATACAGCGCTAGCAACATCACATACATTACAGTAAACCTAATTAGCAAGTGACATTTAACATGGATATTTTTTATTAGTAACGTGTTCTTATTCTTTTTTTGTAACCACTTTAAACTGTGACTGCGCTAGCTCACAGGATGAATAACAATGTAATTACTACTGTGTCTGTCATGTGCATGCTCTGTGGGCAGTTTCCTAACACTGTTCACGCTATGGACAACCTGCAGCACATTGCACAGTAATCAGCTGCTCACACTAAGGACAATTTGCAGCATATTGCACAGTAATCAGCTGCTCACACTAAGGGCAGTATGCAGAACATTGCACAGTAATCAGCTGCTCACAGTAAGGACAACCTGCAGCATATTGCATAGTAATCAGCTGCTCACACTAAGGAAACCTGCAACACATTGCACAACATTCATCTGCTCACACTAAGAACAGACTGCAGCACACTTCACAGTAATCAGCTGCTCACATTAAAGACAACATGCAGCTTATTGTACAGTAATCAGCTACTCACACTAAGGGCAGTATGCATTATATTGCCCAGTAATCAGGTGCATACACTAAGGGCAGTATGTAGCACATTGCACAGTAGTCAGCTGCTTACACTAAGGGCAGACTGTAGCAGATTGCACAGTAATCAGCTACTCACACTAAGGGCAGTATGCATCATATTGCACAGTAGTCAGCTGCTTACACTAAGGGCAGACTGTAGCACATTGCACAGTAATCAGCTGCTCACACTAAGGGCAGTATGTAGCACACTGCACAGTAGTCAGCTGCTTACACTAAGGACAGACTGCAACACATTGCACAGTAATCAGCTGCTCGCACTAAGGGCAGTATGTAGCACATTGCACAGCAGTCAGCTGCTTACACTAAGGACAGACTGCAGCACATTTAACAGTAATCAGCTGCTCACACTAAGGACAATTTGCAGCATATTGCACAGTAATCAGCTGCTCACACTAAGGGCAGTATGCAGAACATTGCACAGTAATCAGCTGCTCACAGTAAGGACAACCTGCAGCATATTGCATAGTAATCAGCTGCTCACACTAAGGAAACCTGCAACACATTGCACAACATTCATCTGCTCACACTAAGAACAGACTGCAGCACACTGCACAGTAATCAGCTGCTCACATTAAAGACAACATGCAGCTTATTGTACAGTAATCAGCTACTCACACTAAGGGCAGTATGCATTATATTGCACAGTAATCAGCTGCATACACTAAGGGAAGTATGTAGCACATTGCACAGTAGTCAGCTGCTTACACTAAGGTCAGACTGTAGCAGATTGCACAGTAATCAGCTACTCACACTAAGGGCAGTATGCATCATATTGCACAGTAGTCAGCTGCTTACACTAAGGGCAGACTGTAGCAGATTGCACAGTAATCAGCTGCTCACACTAAGGGCAGTATGTAGCACATTGCACAGTAATCAGCTG
Source organism: Bombina bombina (assembly GCF_027579735.1). Classification (NCBI taxonomy): domain Eukaryota; kingdom Metazoa; phylum Chordata; class Amphibia; order Anura; family Bombinatoridae; genus Bombina; species Bombina bombina. Next base: position 1,140,547,769 of record NC_069503.1, on the reverse strand, counting down.
CTCACACTAAGGGCAGTATGTAGCACATTGCACAGCAGTCAGCTGCTTACACTAACGACAGACTGCAACACATTGCACAGTAATCAGCTGCTCGCACTAAGGGCAGTATGTAGCACATTGCACAGCAGTCAGCTGCTTACACTAAGGACAGACTGCAGCACATTTAACAGTAATCAGCTGCTCACACTAAGGGCAGTATGCAGCACATTGCACAGTAATCCGCTACTCACACCAAGGACAGTATGTAGCTCATTGCACAGTAAACAGCTACTCACACTAAGTCTGACCCTGACCCTAGCCCCTAACACTAATCCTATCCTGTAAGCCTAACCATGACCTTAACACTAACCCTATCCTGTAAGCCTAAACCTGACCCTAACACTAACCCTATCCTGTAAGCCTGACCCTGACCCTAGCCCCTAACACTAACCCTATCCTGTAAGTCTGACCCTAGCCCCTAACACTAACCCTATCCTGTAAGTCTGACCCTAGCCCCTAACAATAACCCTATCCTGTAAGTCTGACCCTAGCCCCCAACACTAACCCTATCCTGTAAGCCTAACCCTGTCCCTAGCCCCTAACACTAACCTTACCTATCCTGTAAGTCTGACCCTGACTCTAGCCCCTAACACTAACCCTATCCTGTAAGCCTAACTATGACCCTATCCTGTAAGCATAACCCTGTCCCTACTTATTTTGTAAGGCTGACCCTAGCCCCCAACACTAACCCTATCCTGTAAGCCTGACCCTAGACCCTAACCCTATCCAGTAAGTCTAACCCTGACCTGTAAGTCGAAGCCTGACCCTAGCCCCTAGCACTAACCCTATCCTGTAAGCCTAACCCTGAACCTAACACTAAATCTAGCCTGTAAGCCTGACCCTAACCCCTAACACTAACTCTATCCTGTAAGCCTGACCCTAACCCCTAACACTAACTCTATCCTGTAAGCATAACCCTAACCCTAGCCCCTATCACTAACCCTACCCTGTAAGTCCAACCCTGACTCTAGCCCCTAACACTAACCCTATCCTGTAAGCATAACCCTGACCCTAGCCCGACACTATCCCTATCCTGTAAGCCTAACACTAACCCTGACCCTAGCCCCTAACACCAACCCTGTCCTGTAAGCCTAACTATGACCCTATACTGTAAGCCTAACTATGACCCTAACCCTGACCTTAGCCCCTAACACTGACCCTACCCTGTAAGTCCAACCCTGACTCTAGCCCCTAACACTTACCCTATCCTGTAAGCCTAACTATGACCCTATCCTGTAAGTCTAACTATGACCCTGACCTTAGCCCCTAACACTGACCCTACCCTGTAAGTCCAACCCTGACTCTAGCCCCTAACACTAACTCTATCCTGTAAGCCTAACCCTGACAGGATAGGGTTTCTTACACTAAGGACAGACTGCAGCACATTGCACAGTAATCAGCTGCTCACACTAAGGGCAGTATGTAGCACATTGCACAGTAATCAACTTCTCACACTAAGGGCAGTAGGCAGCACATTGCACAGTAATCAGCTGCTCACACTAAGGGCAGTATGCAGAACATTGCACAGTAATCAGCTGCTCACAGTAAGGACAACCTGCAGCATATTGCATAGAAATCAGCTGCTCACACTAAGGAAACCTGCAACACATTGCACAACATTCATCTGCTCACACTAAGAACAGACTGCAGCACACTTCACAGTAATCAGCTGCTCACATTAAAGACAACATGCAGCTTATTGTACAGTAATCAGCTACTCACACTAAGGGCAGTATGCATTATATTGCACAGTAATCAGCTACTCACACTAAGGGCAGTATGCATCATATTGCACAGTAGTCAGCTGCTTACACTAAGGGCAGACTGTAGCACATTGCACAGTAATCAGCTGCTCACACTAAGGGCAGTATGCAGAACATTGCACAGTAATCAGCTGCTCACAGTAAGGACAACCTGCAGCATATTGCATAGAAATCAGCTGCTCACACTAAGGAAACCTGCAACACATTGCACAACATTCATTTGCTCACACTAAGAACAGACTGCAGCACACTGCACAGTAATCAGCTGCTCACATTAAAGACAACATGCAGTTTATTGTACAGTAATCAGCTACTCACACTAAGTGCAGTATGCATCATATTGCACAGTAAGCGGCTGCTTACACTAAGGGCAGTATGTAGCACATTGCACAGTAGTCAGCTGCTTACTCTAAGGACAGACTGCAGCACATTGCATAGTAATCAGCTGCTCACACTAAGGGCAGTATGCAGCACATTGCACAGTAATCAGCTGCTCACACTAAGGGCAGTATGCAGCACATTGCACAGTAATCAGCTACTCACACTAAGGGCAGTATGTAGCACATTGCAGAATAGTCAGCTGCTTTCTTACACTAAGGGCAGACTGCAGCACATTGCACAATAATAAGCTACTCACACTAAGGGCAGTATGTAGTACATTGCACAGTAATCAGCTGCTCATACTAAGGGCAGCATGCAGCACATTGCACAGTAATCAGCTGCTCACACTAAGGGCAGTATGTAGCACATTGCAGGGCAGTCAGCTGCTTTCTTACACTAAGGACAGACTGCAGCACATTGCACGGTAATCAGCTGCTCACACTAAGGGCAGTATGTAGCACATTGCACAGTAATCAGGTGCTCACACTAAGAGCAGTATGCAGCACATTGCACAGTAATCAGCTACTCACACCAAGGACAGTATGTAGCTCATTCCACAGTAATAAGCTACTCACACTAAGGGCAGTATGTAGCACATTGCACTGTAATCAGTTGCTTACACTAAGGACATGCTGCTGCACATTGCACAGTATTCAGCTGCTGATACTAAGAACATTCTGCAGCACATTGCACAGTGAGAAGAGTCTATGAATAGACCTCAGTATATTATACCCTTAGCAGTATGACCATTAATCTCACATGTAACAAAGCATAAACAGCGCTGCTCTAGGCGCAGCATTTGGTGTGCGCAGCCTATGCTCAGTGCTTAATGGAAAAGAACCGCTGGCTGCAGACAAGGTTGTACCATATCCTAATTATACTGTGTGTCTGGAAGCTTAGTACCTGCAGCTGCTTCAGGATGGTGTTTCACAGATTTCTCTGAGACACCCGCAGTAAGTGGCACTAGCCTGAAAGGGCCGGTGCTGGTCAGTACCTGAATGCATGTGCACATACAGTCAGCTCATGCAGAACCATGGTGCACGTTATATGAACTAATGAAATATGAATAGTTACAAATGCTCTAGAGCAGAAAATGATATAGAGTTGTGCTCCTGCTTCCCAAGCATATGTAAGTAGAGGTAAGTTTCCTGCAATGTCTGGGCAGGTAGGTACCCTGACATGAGAGATATACATTGTGGTATCTGTGTATTAGGCAATAAATACATATTACTTGTGAGGTTGCTCAGGGACCTTATTGTAAATGTGAGATTGCGTCACTTATCTCTCCTAGCGGTTAGTTAGTGAGGGTTCCTGCTATTAAAGGGACACGAAACCTAAAAATCTTCTTGTGACTCAGACAGAGAGTTTTGTTCCCATGATATTCTTTGTTGAAGAGATACCTTGGTGGCATCTGGATCACTACATGGCAGGAAATAGCGCTGCCCTCCAGTGCTCTTGCAAAAGGATAACATTGTTATAAAACTGCTGCAATATAGTGCACCAGAAACGGGTCGGCTCCTAAGCTTATGTCCCCGCTTTTCAATATAAGATAAAGAGAGAACAAAGAAAAACTGATAACAGAAGTAAATTAGAAAGTTGTTTGCTGCTCTATCTGAATCATGGAAGACAAATGTTGGGTTTCATGTCCCGTTCATATCTACAGCAAGGTGCCCAATACATAACATCTGGCACATCACATGATAAATAGCAGTCACACCTGGGAGCCGCGCGTGTAAATGTAATTCCCCTGTCACCGCGCGTGTAAATGTAATTCCCCTGTCACCGCGCGTGTAAATGTAATTCCCCTGTCACCGCGCGTGTAAATGTAATGCACCTGTCACCGCGCGTGTAAATGTAATGCACCTGTCACCGCGCGTGTAAATGTAATGCACCTGTCACCGCGCGTGTAAATGTAATGCACCTGTCACCGCGCGTGTAAATGTAATGCACCTGTCACCGCGCGTGTAAATGTAATGCACCTGTCACCGCGCGTGTAAATGTAATGCACCTGTCACCGTGCGTGTAAATGTAATGCACCTGTCACCTGGCATCGCTTCTGAAGTTCAATTATTTCATCTCTTAGCGCTCAGCTACGCGACCTGGCGCAACAGAGTGCTCAGAGATGAAAAGGCAGGACATACTGAGCGCGCACAGCTGCATCTACACGCTGCGCACCGCTCCGCTTGCAGTGTGTCACAGCCTTTATTCTATTCTAGAGGTGCGCTCAGGATCTACCACCTACACCTCAGCGCAGAATGTGCAATTCATAAAGACTATGTTGCCCCAGTGAATTCTGCTGCTATGGCTGACAAGGTTCAGGCAAGTTGGTTTCACAAGAAATTAGATTCATGAACGGGTTTTTTATTCATTCTAGGCCCAGGGTTTTCTAGTAAATGAAGGCAAGAGGAAAGCATCTTCATATCAGTAAAGTAGGAAAACAAAATGATTTGCCCTGGTAACTGTAAAGTTAAATAAAGTAACAAGTTGCTGTGGAGATGTATTTGCATAAAGGAACAGGAGTGTGCCCTGGTGTATGTGCATAAGAAATGAAAAGGTGCATCAGCTGTATATCTGTAGTGAGTGAGTGTTACCTGTGTATCTAGTGCTGTAGTGAGTGAGTGTTACCTGTGTATCTAGTGCTGTAGTGAGTGAGTGTTACCTGTGTATCTAGTGCTGTAGTGAGTGTTACCTGTGTATCTAGTGCTGTAGTGAGTGAGTGTTACCTGTGTATCTAGTGCTGTAGTGAGTGTTACCTGTGTATCTAGTGCTGTAGTGAGTGTTACCTGTGTATTTAGTGCTGTAGTGAGTGAGTGTTACCTGAGTATTTAGTGCTGTAGTGAGTGAGTGTTACCTGAGTATCTAGTGCTGTAGTGAGTGTTACTTGTATATCTAGTGCTATAGTGAGTGTTACCTGAGTATCTAGTGCTGTAGTGAGTGTTACCTGAGTATTTAGTGCTGTAGTGAGTGAGTGTTACCTGTGTATCTAGTGCTGTAGTGAGTGAGTGTTGCCTGTATATCTAGTGCTGTAGTGAGTGTTACCTGAGTATTTAGTGCTGTAGTGAGTGAGTGTTACCTGAGTATCTAGTGCTGTAGTGAGTGTTACCTGTGTATCTAGTGCTGTAGTGAGTGTTACCTGTATATCTAGTGCTGTAGTGAGTGTTACCTGAGTATTTAGTGCTGTAGTGAGTGTTACCTGTATATCTAGTGCTGTAGTGAGTGTTACCTGTATATCTAGTGCTGTAGTGAGCGTTGCCTGTATATCTAGTGCTGTAGTGAGTGTTACCTGTATATCTAGTGCTGTAGTGAGTGTTACCTGTATATCTAGTGCTGTAGTGAGTGTTACCTGAGTATTTAGTGCTGTAGTGAGTGTTACCTGTATATCTAGTGCTGTAGTGAGTGTTACCTGAGTATTTAGTGCTGTAGTGAGTGTTACCTGTATATCTAGTGCTGTAGTGAGTGTTACCTGAGTATTTAGTGCTGCAGTGAGTGAGTGTTACCTGAGTATCTAGTGCTGTAGTGAGTGTTACCTGTATATCTAGTGCTATAGTGAGTGTTACCTGAGTATCTAGTGCTGTAGTGAATGTTACCTGTATATCTAGTGCTATAGTGAGTGTTACCTGAGTATCTAGTGCTGTAGTGAGTGTTACCTGTGTATCTAGTGCTGTAGTGAGTGTTACCTGTGTATCTAGTGCTGTAGTGAGTGTTACCTGGGTATCTAGTGCTGTAGTGAGTGTTACCTGTGTATCTAGTGCTGTAGTGAGTGTTACCTGTATATCTAGTGCTGTAGTGAGTGTTACCTGTATATCTAGTGCTGTAGTGAGTGTTACCTGTATATCGAGTGCTATAGTGAGTGTTACCTGTGTATTTAGTGCTGTAGTGAGTGTTGGCTGTATAGTGCTGTAGTGAGTGAGTGTTGGCTGTATAGTGCTGTAGTGAGTGCGTGTTGGCTTTAGATGTAGTGCTGTAGTGTATATGTAGCGGGCATTGGCTGTATATCTAGTGCTGTAGTGAGTGAGTGTTACCTGTATATCTAGTGCTGTAGTCAGTGGGTATTAGCTGTGTGTTTAGTGCTGTAGTGAGTGAGTGTTAGCTGTATATCTAGTGCTGTAGTGAATGAGTGTTGGCTATGTATCTAGTGCTGTAGTGAGTGTTGGCTTTATATGTAGTGCTGTAGTGTATATGTAGTGGGCATTAGCTGTGTATCTATTGCTGTAGTGACTGTTATTTGTGTGTATAGTGCTGTAGTGAGTTAATGTTAGCTATGTATCTAGTGCTGTACTGAGTGAGCGTAAGCTGTATGTCTAGTGCTGTAGTGAGTGAGTGTTGTCTGTGTGTTTAGTGCTGTAGTGAGTGGGTGTTGGCTGTATATTTATTTAATACTGTAGTGAGTGAGTGTTATGTGTGTATCTAGTGATGTAGTGAGTGAGGGTTGGCTTTATATGTAGTGCTGTAGTGTATATGTAGTGGGCATTGGCTTTGTATGTATTGCTGTAGTGAGTGTTATTTGTGTGTATAGTGCTATAGTAAGTGAATGTTAGCTGTGTATCTAGTGCTGTACTGAGTGAGTGTAAGCTGTATATCTAGTGTTGTAGTCAGTGAGTATTAGCTGTGTGTTTAGTGCTGTAGTGAGTGAGTGTTAGCTGTATATTTAATACTGTAGTGAGTGAGTAAGTGTTGGCTGTGTATCTAGTGCTGTAGTGAATGAGTGTTGGCTATGTATCTAGTGCTGTAGTGAGTGTTGGCTTTATATGTAGTGCTGTAGTGTATATGTAGTGGGCATTGGCTATGTATCTATTGCTGTAGTGAGTGTTATTTGTGTGTCTAGTGCTGTAGTGAGTGAGCGTTGGCTGTATATTTAATACTGTAGTGAGTGAGTGTTACCTGTGTATCTAATGCTGTAGTGAGTAAGTGTTGGCTGTGTATCTAGTGCTGTAGTAAGTGAGTGTTGGCTGTGTATCTAGTGCTGTAGTGAGTGTTGGCTGTATAGTGATGTAGTGAGTGATGGCTGTATATTGCTGTATTGAGTGCGTGTTGGCTTTATATGTAGTGCTGTAGTGCAGTGATTTTTAACCTTTTTTTTTGCCGTGGCACACTTTTTTTACATTAAAAAATCCTGTGGCACACCACCATCCCAAAATTTAAAAAAAATCACACATTGTAGCCTAATACAGCATATATATATACACATACACACAAACACACACACATACTGTATGTAGTAGCCTAATACAGCATATATATATACACATACACACAAACACACACATACTGTATGTAGTAGCCTAATACAGCACATATATATATACACATACACACAAACACACACATACTGTATGTAGTAGCCTAATACAGCATATATATATACACATACACACAAACACACACACATACTGTATGTAGTAGCCTAATACAGCATATATATATACACATACACACAAACACACACATACTGTATGTAGTAGCCTAATACAGCACATATATATATACACATACACACAAACACACACATACTGTATGTAGTAGCCTAATACAGCATATATATATACACATACACACAAACACACACATACTGTATGTAGTAGCCTAATACAGCATATATATATACACATACACACAAACACACACACATACTGTATGTAGTAGCCTAATACAGCATATATATATACACATACACACAAACACACACATACTGTATGTAGTAGCCTAATACAGCATATATATATACACATACACACAAACACACACATACTGTATGTAGTAGCCTAATACAGCATATATATATACACATACACACAAACACACACATACTGTATGTAGTAGCCTAATACAGCATATATATATACACATACACACAAACACACACATACTGTATGTAGTAGCCTAATACAGCACATATATATATACACATACACACAAACACACACATACTGTATGTAGTAGCCTAATACAGCACATATATACACACATACACACAAACACACACATACTGTATGTAGTAGCCTAATACAGGATATATATATACACATACACACAAACACACACATACTGTATGCAGTAGCCTAATACAGCATATATATATACACATACACACAAACACACACATACTGTATGCAGTAGCCTAATACAGCATATATATATACACATACACACAAACACACACACATAATGTATGCAGTAGCCTAATACAGCACATATATATACACATACACACAAACACACACATACTGTATGTAGTAGCCTAATACAGCATATATATATACACATACACACAAACACACACATACTGTATGTAGTAGCCTAATACAGCACATATATATATACACATACACACAAACACACACATACTGTATGTAGTAGCCTAATACAGCACATATATATATACACATACACACAAACACACACATACTGTATGTAGTAGCCTAATACAGCACATATATATATACACATACACACAAACACACACATACTGTATGTAGTAGCCTAATACAGCACATATATATACACATACACACAAACAAACACACATACTGTATGCAGTAGCCTAATACAGCACATATATATACACATACACACAAACACACACACATACTGTATGCAGTAGCCTAATACAGCATATATATATACACATACACACAAACACACACATACTGTATGTAGTAGCCTAATACAGCACATATATATATACACATACACACACACACACATACTGTATGTAGTAGCCTAATACAGCATATATATATACACATACACACACACAAACACACATACTGTATGCAGTAGCCTAATACAGCATATATATATACACATACACACACACACACACATACTGTATGCAGTAGCCTAATACAGCACATATATATATACACATACACACACACACACATACTGTATGTAGTAGCCTAATACAGCATATATATATACACATACACACAAACACACACATACTGTATGTAGTAGCCTAATACAGCACATATATATATACACATACACACAAACACACACATACTGTATGTAGTAGCCTAATACAGCATATATATATACACATACACACAAACACACACACATACTGTATGCAGTAGCCTAATACAGCATATATATATACACATACACACACACAAACACACATACTGTATGCAGTAGCCTAATACAGCACATATATATATACACATACACACACACACACATACTGTATGTAGTAGCCTAATACAGCATATATATATACACATACACACACACAAACACACATACTGTATGCAGTAGCCTAATACAGCATATATATATACATATACACACAAACACACACATACTGTATGTAGTAGCCTAATACAGCACATATATATATATATACACATACACACAAACACACACATACTGTATGTAGTAGCCTAATACAGCATATATATATACACATACACACAAACACACACATACTGTATGTAGTAGCCTAATACAGCACATATATATATACATACACACAAACACACACATACTGTATGTAGTAGCCTAATACAGCACATATATATATACACATACACACAAACACACACATACTGTATGTATTGTGCTGTTATGCCCCCTACAAACTACCCCTGCACTGGGAGTAAAAAACAAGCAAAGTTTAAAAAATATGTCACACTGTTGTCAGTCTGCCGTGGCACACCTGAGGATCTCTCACGGCACACTAGTGTGCCACGGCACACTGGTTGAAAAACACTGCTGTAGTGGGCATTAGCTGTGTATCTATTGCTGTAGTGAGTGTTATTTGTGTGTATAGTGCTGTAGTGAGTTAATGTTAGCTATGTATCTAGTGCTGTACTGAGTGAGCGTAAGCTGTATGTCTAGTGCTGTAGTGAATGAGTGTTGGCTGTGTGTTTAGTGCTGTAGTGAGTGAGTGTTGGCTGTATATTTAATACTGTAGTGAGTGTTATGTGTGTATCTAATGCTGTAGTGAGTAAGTGTTGGCTGTGTATCTAGTGCTGTAGTGAATGAGTGTTGGCTGTGTGTTTAGTGCTGTAGTGAGTGAGTGTTGGCTGTATATTTAATACTGTAGTGAGTGTTATGTGTGTATCTAATGCTGTAGTGAGTGAGTGTTGGCTGTGTATCTAGTGCTGTAGTGAGTGAGTGTTGGCTGTGTATTTAGTGCTGTAGTGAGTGAGTGTTGGCTGTGTGTTTAGTGCTGTAGTGAGTGAGTGTTGGCTGTATATTTAATACTGTAGTGAGTGTTATGTGTGTATCTAATTCTGTAGTGAGTAAGTGTTGGCTGTGTATCTAGTGCTGTAGTGAGTGAGTGATGGCTGTAAAGTGCTGTAGTGAGTGAGGGTTGGCTTTATATGTAGTGCTGTAGTGTATATGTAGTGGGCATTGGCTTTGTATGTATTGCTGTAGTGAGTGTTATTTGTGTGTCTAGTGCTGTAGTGAGTGAATGTTAGCTGTGTATCTAGTGCTGTACTGAGTGAGTGTAAGCTGTATGTCTAGTGCTGTAGTGAGTGAGTGTTGGCTGTGTGTTTAGTGCTGTAGTGAGTGAGTGTTAGCTGTATATTTAATACTGTAGTGAGTGTTATGTGTGTATCTAATGCTGTAGTGAGTAAGTGTTGGCTGTGTATTTAGTGATGTAGTGAGTGAGTGTTGGCTGTGTATTTAGTGATGTAGTGAGTGAGTGTTGGATGTATAGCTAGTGCTGTAGTGAGTGAGTGTTGGCTGTATAGCTAGGGCTGTAATTAGTGAGTGTTGGCTGTGTATTTAGTGCTGTAGTGAGTGAGTGTTGGCTGTATAGCTAGTGCTGTAGTGAGTGAGTGTTGGATGTATAGCTAGTGCTGTAGTGATTGAGTGTTGGCTGTGTATCTAGTGCTGTAGTGAGTGAGTGTTGGCTGTATAGCTAGGGCTGTAATTAGTGAGTGTTGGCTGTGTATTTAGTGCTGTAGTGAGTGAGTGTTGGCTGTATAGCTAGGGCTGTAATTAGTGAGTGTTGGCTGTGTATTTAGTGCTGTAGTGAGTGAGTGTTGGCTGTATAGCTAGTGCTGTATTGAGTGAGTGTTGGCTGTATAGCTAGTGCTGTAGTGATTGAGTGTTGGCTGTGTATCTAGTGCTGTAGTGAGTGAGTGTTGGCTGTATAGCTAGGGCTGTAATTAGTGAGTGTTGGCTGTATAGCTAGGGCTGTAATTAGTGAGTGTTGGCTGTGTATTTAGTGCTGTAGTGAGTGAGTGTTGGCTGTATAGCTAGGGCTGTAATTAGTGAGTGTTGGCTGTGTATTTAGTGCTGTAGTGAGTGAGTGTTGGCTGTATAGCTAGGGCTGTAATTAGTGAGTGTTGGCTGTGTATTTAGTGCTGTAGTGAGTGAGTGTTGGCTACGTATTTAGAATGTAGTCAGTGTTAGTTGTGTATATGTGTTGTGCTTGCTTGATTGTAGAGTGGCCCTCGCATGCAAACCACAGTAAGTACCCACCAGGTCCCGCACTAAGCACCCATCAGATTCCACACAATTTGCTATTAGAGGAGCAGGAATAAGCAAGAGGAACTCACCGGTGTCAGGGTTCCCTTGTGCTCTGGCATGCTGCTCCCTCTGTGCCATCCGTCTGTTCTCCTGTTAATCAGCCTCTGTATAAGCACAGCCGGTGCCACTGTCCCACATCCATAACCTGCTGGGCACACTATCCCTGTACCAGCCTGGGCACACTATCCCTGTACCAGCCTGGGCACACTATCCCTGTACCAGCCTGGGCACCCTATCCCTGTACCAGCCTGGGCACACTATCCCTGTACCAGCCTGGGCATGAGTATCAGCCGGGCACACTATTCCTGTACCAGCCTGGGCAAAAGTATTTTCGTGGCACACTATTCCTGTACCAGCCTGGGCATAAGTTTCTTCGTGGCACACTATTCCTGTACCAGCCTGGCATAAGTATCTGCCGGGCACACTATTCCTGTACCAGCCTGGGCATAAGTATCTAACTGGCACACTATTCCTGTACCAGCCTGGGCATAAGTATCTTCCTGGCACACTATTCCTGTACCAGCCTGGGCATGAGTATCTGCCGGGCACTCTATTCCTGTATCAGCCGGGCACACTCTTCCTGTTACAGCCTAGGCATGAGTATCAGCCGGGCACTCTATTCCTGTATCAGCCGGGCACACTCTTCCTGTTACAGCCTGGGCATGAGTATCAGCCGGGCACACTCTTCCTGTTACAGCCTGGGCATGAGTATCAGCAGGGCACACTCTTCCTGTTACAGCCTGGGCATGAGTATCAGCAGGGCACGATGTTCCTGTACCAGCCGGGCACACGCTTCCTATACCAGCCTGGGCATGAGTATCAGCCGGGCACACGCTTCCTGTAGTAGCTGCTAGTACAGTCTCTTCAGAGCATCAGCCGGGCTCCCGCTGCCTTCTCCATCCTCTCAGCTCTCTCCCAGCGCGGGCACAGCACACAGTCCCTGGCAGTGCCTTTTAACCTGATTGGTGACATAAGATGACATCAGCCACTGGCCTGGCCAACCGTAACGCGCCTGTGTGATGTCAATGCTCTGCAAGTGCAGCCACTTACTGTATTAACCCCTAGCGCTCTTCCAGCAGCCAAGAGACCCTGTGCAACATAATATAGTGCAACCCTAACAACCCCCTGTGCAATATAATGTAGTGCAGCCCTAACAACCCTCTGTGCAATATAATGTAGTGCAGCCCTAACAACCCATAACAACCCTCTGTGCAATATAATATAGTGCAGCCCTAACAACCCATAACAACCCTCTGTGCAATATAATATAATATAGTGCAGCCCTAACAACCCTCTGTGCAATATAATATAGTGCAGCCCTAACAACCCTCTGTGCAATATAATATAGTGCAGCCCTAACAACCCCCTGTGCAATATAATTTAGTGCAGCCCTAACAACCCTCTGTGCAATATAATATAGTGCAGCCCTAACAACCCTCTGTGCAATATAATATAGTGCAGCCCTAACAACCCTCTGTGTAATATAATATAGTGCAGCCCTAACAACCCATAACAACCCTCTGTGCAATATAATATAGTGCAGCCCTAACAACCCCCTGTGCAATATAATATAGTGCAGCCCTAACAACCCCCTGTGCAATATAATATAGTGCAGCCCTAACAACCCTCTGTGCAATATAAAATAGTGCAGCCCTAACAACCCCCTGTGCAATATAATATAGTGCAACCCTAACAACCCCCTGTGCAATATAATGTAGTGCAGCCCTAACAACCCTCTGTGCAATATAATGTAGTGCAGCCCTAACAACCCATAACAACCCTCTGTGCAATATAATATAGTGCAGCCCTAACAACCCTCTGTGCAATATAATATAGTGCAGCCCTAACAACCCTCTGTGCAATATAATATAGTGCAGCCCTAACAACCCTCTGTGCAATATAATATAGTGCAGCCCTAAAAACCAATAACAACCCTCTGTGTAATATAATATAGTGCAACCCTAACAACCCCCTGTGCAATATAATGTAGTGCAGCCCTAACAACCCTCTGTGCAATATAATGTAGTGCAGCCCTAACAACCCATAACAACCCTCTGTGCAATATAATATAGTGCAGCCATAACAACCCTCTGTGCAATATAATATAGTGCAGCCCTAACAACCCTCTGTGCAATATAATATAGTGCAGCCCTAACAACCCTCTGTGCAATATAATATAGTGCAGCCCTAACAATCCTCTGTGCAACATAATATAGTGCAACCCTAACAACCCCCTGTGCAATATAATATAGTGCAGCCCTAACAACCCTCTGTGCAATATAATATAGTGCAGCCCTAAAAACCCTCTGTGCAATATAATATAGTGCAGCCCTAAAAACCAATAACAACCCTCTGTGTAATATAATATAGTGCAGCCCTAACAACCCTAACAACCCCCTGTGCAATATAATGTAGTGCAGCCCTAACAACCCTCTGTGCAATATAATGTAGTGCAGCCCTAACAACCCATAACAACCCTCTGTGCAATATAATGTAGTGCAGCCCTAACAACCCATAACAACCCTCTGTGCAATATAATATAGTGCAGCCCTAACAACCCTCTGTGCAATATAATATAGTGCAGCCCTAACAACCCTCTGTGCAATATAATATAGTGCAGCCCTAACAACCCTCTGTGCAATATAATATAGTGCAGCCCTAAAAACCAATAACAACCCTCTGTGTAATATAATATAGTGCAGCCATAACAACCCTCCGTGCAATATAATATAGTGCAGCCCTAACAACCCTCTGTGCAATATAATATAGTGCTGCCCTAACAACCCCCTGTGCAATATAATATAGTGCAGCCCTAACAACCCATAACAACCCTCTGTGCAATATAATATAGTGCAGCCCTAACAACCCCCTGTGCAACATTATATAGTGCAACCCTAACAACCCCCTGTGCAACATTATATAGTGCAACCCTAACAACCCCCTGTGCAATATAATATAGTGCAACCCTAACAACCCCCTGTGCAATATAATATAGTGCAGCCCTAACAACCCTAACAACCCCATGTGCAATATAATATAGTGCAGCCCTAACAACCCTCTGTGCAATATTATAGTGCAGCCCTAACAACCCTCTGTGCAATATAATATAGTGCAGCCCTAACAACCCTCTGTGCAATATAATATAGTGCAGCCTTAACAACCCTCTGTGCAATATAATATAGTGCAGCCCTAACATCCCTCTGTGCAATATAATATAGTGCAGCCCTAACAACCCTCTGTGCAATATAATATAGTGCAGCCCTAACAACCAATAACAACCCTCTGTGCAATATAATATAGTGCAACCCTAACAACCCCCTGTGCAATATAATATAGTGCAGCCCTAACAACCCCCTGTGCAACATAATATAGTGCAACCCTAACAACCCCCTGTGCAATATAATATAGTGCAACCCTAACAACCCCCTGTGCAATATAATATAGTGCAGCCCTAACAACCCTAACAACCCCATGTGCAATATAATATAGTGCAGCCCTAACAACCTTATGTGCAATATTATAGTGCAGCCCTAACAACCCTCTGTGCAATATAATATAGTGCAGCCCTAACAACCCTAACAACCCCATGTGCAATATAATATAGTGCAGCCCTAACAACCCTCTGTGCAATATTATAGTGCAGCCCTAACAACCCTCTGTGCAATATAATATAGTGCAGCCCTAACAACCCTCTGTGCAATATAATATAGTGCAGCCCTAACAACCCTCTGTGCAATATAATATAGTGCAGCCCTAACAACCCTCTGTGCAATATAATATAGTGCAGCCCTAACAACCAATAACAACCCTCTGTGCAATATAATATAGTGCAACCCTAACAACCCCTGTGCAATATAATATAGTGCAGCCCTAACAACCCTCTGTGCAATATAATATAGTGCCACCCTAACATCCCTCTGTGCAATATAATATAGTGCAGCACTAACAACCCCATGTGCAATATAATATAGTGCAGCCCTAACAACCCTCTGTGCAATATTATAGTGCAACCCTAACAACCCTCTGTGCAATATAATATAGTGCAGCCTTAACAACCCTAACAACCCCATGTGCAATATAATATAGTGCAGCCCTAACAACCCTCTGTACAATATTATAGTGCAGCCCTAACAACCCTCTGTGCAATATAATATAGTGCAGCCCTAACAACCCTAACAACCCTCTGTGAAATATAATATAGTGCAGCCCTAACAACCCTCTGTGCAATATAATATAGTGCAGCCCTACCAACCAATAACAACCCTCTGTGCAATATAATATAGTGCAACCCTAACAACCCCCTGTGCAATATAATATAGTGCAGCCCTAACAACCCTCTGTGGAATATAATATAGTGCCACCCTAACATCCCTCTGTGCAATATAATATAGTGCAGCCCTAACAACCCTAACAACCCCATGTGCAATATAATATAGTGCAGCCCTAACAACCCTCTGTGCAATATTATAGTGCAACCCTAACAACCCCCTGTGCAATATAATATAGTGCAGCCTTAACAACCCTAACAAACCCCATGTGCAATATAATATAGTGCAGCCCTAACAACCCTCTGTGCAATATTATAGTGCAGCCCTAACAACCCTCTGTGCAATATAATATAGTGCAGCCCTAACAACCCCATGTGCAATATAATATAGTGCAGCCCTAACAACCCTCTGTGCAATATTATAGTGCAGCCCTAACAACCCTCTGTGCAATATAATATAGTGCAGCCCTAGCAACCCTCTGTGCAATATAATATAGTGCAGCCTTAACAACCCTCTGTGCAATATAATATAGTGCAGCCCTAACAACCCTCTGTGCAATATAATATAGTGCAGCCCTAACAACCAATAACAACCCTCTGTGCAATATAATATAGTGCAACCCTAACAACCCCCTGTGCAATATAATATAGTGCAGCCCTAACAACCCTCTGTGTAATATTATATAGTGCAGCCCTAACAACCCCCTGTGCAATATAATATAGTGCAGCCCTAACAACCCTCTGTGTAATATAATATAGTGCAGCCCTAACAACCCTCTGTGCAATATAATGAAGTGCAGCCCTAACAACCCTCTGTGCAATATAATATAGTACAGCCCTAACAACCCTCTGTGCAATATAATATAGTGCAGCCCTAACAACCCTCTGTGCAATATAATATAGTGCAGCCCTAACAACCCTCTGTGCAATATAATATAGTGCAGCCCTAACAACCAATAACAACCCTCTGTGCAATATAATATAGTGCAACCCTAACAACCCCCTGTGCAATATAATATAGTGCAGCCCTAACAACCCCCTGTGCAACATAATATAGTGCAACCCTAACAACCCCCTGTGCAATATAATATAGTGCAACCCTAACAACCCCCTGTGCAATATAATATAGTGCAGCCCTAACAACCCTAACAACCCCATGTGCAATATAATATAGTGCAGCCCTAACAACCCTCTGTGCAATATTATAGTGCAGCCCTAACAACCCTCTGTGCAATATAATATAGTGCAGCCCTAACAACCCTAACAACCCCATGTGCAATATAATATAGTGCAGCCCTAACAACCCTCTGTGCAATATTATAGTGCAGCCCTAACAACCCTCTGTGCAATATAATATAGTGCAGCCCTAACAACCCTCTGTGCAATATAATATAGTGCAGCCCTAACAACCCTCTGTGCAATATAATATAGTGCTGCCTAACAACCCTCTGTGCAATATAATATAGTGCAGCCCTAACAACCAATAACAACCCTCTGTGCAATATAATATAGTGCAACCCTAACAACCCCTGTGCAATATAATATAGTGCAGCCCTAACAACCCTCTGTGCAATATAATATAGTGCCACCCTAACATCCCTCTGTGCAATATAATATAGTGCAGCACTAACAACCCCATGTGCAATATAATATAGTGCAGCCCTAACAACCCTCTGTGCAATATTATAGTGCAACCCTAACAACCCCCTGTGCAATATAATATAGTGCAGCCTTAACAACCCTAACAACCCCATGTGCAATATAATATAGTGCAGCCCTAACAACCCTCTGTACAATATTATAGTGCAGCCCTAACAACCCTCTGTGCAATATAATATAGTGCAGCCCTAACAACCCTAACAACCCTCTGTGCAATATAATATAGTGCAGCCCTAACAACCCTCTGTGCAATATAATATAGTGCAGCCCTACCAACCAATAACAACCCTCTGTGCAATATAATATAGTGCAACCCTAACAACCCCCTGTGCAATATAATATAGTGCAGCCCTAACAACCCTCTGTGGAATATAATATAGTGCCACCCTAACATCCCTCTGTGCAATATAATATAGTGCAGCCCTAACAACCCTAACAACCCCATGTGCAATATAATATAGTGCAGCCCTAACAACCCTCTGTGCAATATTATAGTGCAACCCTAACAACCCCCTGTGCAATATAATATAGTGCAGCCTTAACAACCCTAACAACCCCATGTGCAATATAATATAGTGCAGCCCTAACAACCCTCTGTGCAATATTATAGTGCAGCCCTAACAACCCTCTGTGCAATATAATATAGTGCAGCCCTAACAACCCCATGTGCAATATAATATAGTGCAGCCCTAACAACCCTCTGTGCAATATTATAGTGCAGCCCTAACAACCCTCTGTGCAATATAATATAGTGCAGCCCTAGCAACCCTCTGTGCAATATAATATAGTGCAGCCTTAACAACCCTCTGTGCAATATAATATAGTGCAGCCCTAACAACCCTCTGTGCAATATAATATAGTGCAGCCCTAACAACCAATAACAACCCTCTGTGCAATATAATATAGTGCAACCCTAACAACCCCCTGTGCAATATAATATAGTGCAGCCCTAACAACCCTCTGTGTAATATTATATAGTGCAGCCCTAACAACCCCCTGTGCAATATAATATAGTGCAGCCCTAACAACCCTCTGTGTAATATAATATAGTGCAGCCCTAACAACCCTCTGTGCAATATAATGAAGTGCAGCCCTAACAACCCTCTGTGCAATATAATATAGTACAGCCCTAACAACCCCCTCTGGAATATAATATAGTGCAGCCCTAACAACCCTCTGTGTAATATAATATAGTGCAGCCCTAACAACCCTCTGTGCAATATAATGTAGTGCAGCCCTAACAACCCTCTGTGCAATATAATATAGTGCAGCCCTAACAACCCTCTGTGTAATATAATATAGTGCAGCCCTAACAACCCTCTGTGCAATATAATGAAGTGCAGCCCTAACAACCCTCTGTGCAATATAATATAGTACAGCCCTAACAACCCCCTGTGGAATATAATATAGTGCAGCCCTAACAACCCTCTGTGTAATATAATATAGTGCAGCCCTAACAACCCTAACAACCCTCTGTGCAAGATAATATAGTGCAGCCCTAACAACCCCCTGTGTAATATAATATAGTGCAGCCCTAACAACCTTCTGTGCAATATAATATAGTGCAGCCCTAAAAAAAACCCTGTGCAATATAATATAGTGCAGCCCTAACAATCCTCTGTGCACTATAATATAGTGCAACCCTAACAACCCTCTGTGCAATATAATATAGTGCAGCCCTAACAACCCTCTGTGCAATATAATATAGTGCAGCCCTACCAACCAATAACAACCCTCTGTGCAATACAATATAGTGCAGCCCTAACAACCCCCTGTGCAATATAATATAGTGCAGCCCTAACAACCCCCTGTGCAATATAATATAGTACAGCACTAAAAACCCCTGTGCAATATAATATAGTGCAGCCCTAACAACCCTCTGTGCAATATAATATAGTGCAGCCCTAACAACCACCTGTGCAATATAATATAGTGCAGCCCTAACAACCCCCTGTGCAATATAATATAGTGCAGCCCTAAAAACCCCTGTGCAATATAATATAGTGCAGCCCTAACAACCCTCTGTGCAATATAATATAGTGCAGCCCTAACAACCCCCTGTGCAATATAATATAGTGCAGCCCTAACAACCATCTGTGCAATATAATATAGTGCAGCCCTAACATTCCCCTGTGCAATATAATATAGGGCAGCCCTAACAACCCTCTGTGTAATATAATATAGTGCAGCTCTAACAACCCCCTGTGCAATATAATATAGTGCGGCCCTAACAACCCTCTGTGTAATATAATATAGTGCGGCCCTAACAACCCATAACAACCCTCTGTGCAATATAATGTAGTGCAGCCCTAACAACCCTTAGTGCAATATAATATAGTGCAGCCCTAACAACCCCCTGTGCAATATAATTTAGTGCAGCCCTAACAACCCTCTGTGCAATATAATATAGTGCAGCCCTAAAACCCTCTGTGCAATATAATATAGTGCAGCCCTAACAACCCTCTGTGTAATATAATATAGTGCAGCCCCAACAATCCTCTGTGCAATATAATATAGTGCAGCCCTAACAACCCCCTGTGTAATATAATATAGTGCGGCCCTAACAATCCTCTGTGCAATATAATATAGTGCCGCCCTAACATCCCTCTGTGCAATATAATATAGTGCAGCCCTAACAACCCATAACAACCCTCTGTGCAATATAATATAGTGCAGCCCTAACAACCCTCTGTGCAATATAATATAGTGCAGCCCTAACAACCCTCTGTGCAATATAATATAGTGCAGCCCTAACAACCCTCTGTGTAATATAATATAGTGCAGCCCTAACAACCCATAACAACCCTCTGTGCAATATAATATAGTGCAGCCCTAACAACCCATAACAACCATCTGTGCAATATAATATAGTGCAGCCCTAACAACCCTCTGTGCAATATAATATAGTGCAGCCCTAACAACCCATAACAACCCTCTGTGCAATATAATATAGTGCAGCCCTAACAACCCATAACAACCCTCTGTGCAATATAATATAGTGCAGCCCTAACAACCCTCTGTGCAATATAATATAGTGCAGCCCTAACAACCCTCTGTGCAATATAATATAGTGCAGCCCTAACAACCCTCTGTGTAATATAATATAGTGCAGCCCTAACAACCCATAACAACCCTCTGTGCAATATAATATAGTGCAGCCCTAACAACCCATAACAACCCTCTGTGCAATATAATATAGTGCAGCCTTAACAACCCTCTGTGCAATATAATATAGTGCAGCCCTAACAACCCATAACAACCCTCTCTGCAATAAAATATAGTGCAGCCCTAACAACCCATAACAACCCTTTGTGCAATATAATTAGTGCAGCCCTAACAACCCTCTGTGCAATATAATATAGTGCAGCCCTAACATCCCATAACAACCCTCTGTGTAATATAATATAGTGCAGCCCTAACAACCCTCTGTGTAATATAATATAGTGCAGCCCTAACAACCCATAACAACCCTCTGTGCAATATAATATAGTGCAGCCCTAACAACCCCCTGTGCAATATAATATAGTGCAGCCCTAACAACCCTCTGTGCAATATAATATAGTGCAGCCCTAACAACCCATAACAACCCTCTGTGCAATATAATATAGTGCAGCCCTAACAACCCATAACAACCCTCTGTGCAATATAATATAGTGCAGCCCTAACAACCCTCTGTGCAATATAATATAGTGCAGCCCTAACAACCCTCTGTGCAATATAATATAGTGCAGCCCTAACAACCCTCTGTGTAATATAATATAGTGCAGCCCTAACAACCCATAACAACCCTCTGTGCAATATAATATAGTGCAGCCCTAACAACCCATAACAACCCTCTGTGCAATATAATATAGTGCAGCCTTAACAACCCTCTGTGCAATATAATATAGTGCAGCCCTAACAACCCATAACAACCCTCTCTGCAATAAAATATAGTGCAGCCCTAACAACCCATAACAACCCTTTGTGCAATATAATTAGTGCAGCCCTAACAACCCTCTGTGCAATATAATATAGTGCAGCCCTAACATCCCATAACAACCCTCTGTGTAATATAATATAGTGCAGCCCTAACAACCCTCTGTGTAATATAATATAGTGCAGCCCTAACAACCCATAACAACCCTCTGTGCAATATAATATAGTGCAGCCCTAACAACCCCCTGTGCAATATAATATAGTGCAGCCCTAACAACCCTCTGTGCAATATAATATAGTGCAGCCCTAACAACCCCCTGTGCAATATAATTTAGTGCAGCCCTAACAACCCTCTGTGCAATATAATATAGTGCAGCCCTAACAACCCTCTGTGCAATATAATATAGTGCAGCCCTAACAACCCTCTGTGTAATATAATATAGTGCAGCCCTAACAACCCATAACAACCCTCTGTGCAATATAATATAGTGCAGCCCTAACAACCCCCTGTGCAATATAATATAGTGCAGCCCTAACAACCCTCTGTGCAATATAATATAGTGCAGCCCTAACAACCCCCTGTGCAATATAATATAGTGCAGCCCTAACATTCCCCTGTGCAATATAATATAGTGAAGCCCTAACAACCCTCTGTGTAATATAATACAGTGCAGCTCTAACAACTCCCTGTGCAATATAATATAGTGCGGCCCTAACAACCCTCTGTGTAATATAATATAGAGCGGCCCTAACAACCCATAACAACCCTCTGTGCAATATAATATAGTGCAGCCCTAACAACCCTCTGTGCAATATAATGTAGTGCAGCCCTAACAACCCTCTGTGCAATATAATATAGTGCAGCCCTAACAACCCCCTGTGCAATATAATTTAGTGCAGCCCTAACAACCCCCTGTGCAATATAATATAGTGCAGCCCTAACAACCCTCTGTGTAATATAATATAGTGCAGCCCCAACAATCCTCTGTGCAATATAATATAGTGCAGCCCTAACAACCCCCTGTGTAATATAATATAGTGCAGCCCTAACAATCCTCTGTGCAATATAATATAGTGCCGCCCTAACATCCTTCTGTGCAATATAATATAGTGCAGCCCTAACAACCCTCTGTGCAATATAATATAGTGCAGCCCTAACAACCCTCTGTGCAATATAATATAGTGCAGCCCTAACAACCCTCTGTGTAATATAATATAGTGCAGCCCTAACAACCCATAACAACCCTCTGTGCAATATAATATAGTGCAGCCCTAACAACCCATAACAACCCTCTGTGCAATATAATATAGTGCAGCCCTAACAACCCTCTGTGCAATATAATATAGTGCAGCCCTAACAACCCTCTGTGCAATATAATATAGTGCAGCCCTAACAACCCTCTGTGTAATATAATATAGTGCAGCCCTAACAACCCATAACAACCCTCTGTGCAATATAATATAGTGCAGCCCTAACAACCCATAACAACCCTCTGTGCAATATAATATAGTGCAGCCTTAACAACTCTCTGTGCAATATAATACAGCCCTAACAACCCATAACAACCTTCTGTGCAATATAATATAGTGCAGCCCTAACAACCCATAACAACCCTCTGTGCAATATAATTAGTGCAGCCCTAACAACCCATAACAACCCTCTGTGCAATATAATATAGTGCAGCCCTAACAACCCATAACAACCCTCTGTGTAATATAATATAGTGCAGCCCTAACAACCCTCTGTGCAATATAATATAGTGCAGCCCTAACAACACTCTGTGCAATATAATATAGTGCAGCCCTAACAACCCTCTGTGCAATATAATACAGTGCAGCCCTAACAACCCATAACAACCCTCTGTGCAATATAATACAGTGCAGCCCTAACAACCCATAACAACCCTCTGTGCAACATAATACAGTGCAGCCCTAACAACCCATAACAACCCTCTGCACTATCTCACTCATCATTCTACTGTACCTGGTGACACTACCCCTCATATACACCTCATATACACCCTAGCTGTGTCTCTGTACCTGGTGACACTACACCTCATATACACCCTAGCTGTGCTACTGCACCTGGTGACACTACACCACATAGCGCATTCGCCGCGGCGGGTGAACATATGCGATGTTCGATCCGCCCCCTATTCGTCATCATTGAGTAATACTTAGACCCTGTACCTCACAGTCAGCAGACACATTCCAGCCAATCATCAGCAGACCCTCCCTCCCAGACCCTCCTACCTCCTGGACAGCATCCATTTTAGATTCATTTGGAAGCTGCATTGTTAGTGAGAGGAGGGACAGTGTAGCTGCTGCTGATTTAATAGGGAAATCGATAGCTAGGCTACTGTATTCAGTGTTCACTACAGTCCTGAAGGACTCATCTGATCTCTGCTGTAAGGACAGCACCCCAAAAAGCGCTTTTTAAGGCTGCTTTTTTTTTTCCTGTGTTATCTAATTGCAGTTGCCTGCCTGCCAGCGTGTGTGTCATGCTCACAGCGTATACCGTGCCCACTTGCCCAGTGCCACCACTCATATCTGGTGTAACAGTAGTGTAGATTTAAAAAAAACAACACTTTTTTGACTGTGTTAAATAATAGCAGTCAGTTTCCTTCACACGTGTGCGTTTAAGTGCCTGCCTGCCTGCCAGGGCACAGTGTCACCCCAGTGCAACTCATATCTGGTGTAACAGTAATGTACATACCTGATGTTTTAAAGCACATTATTCCAAACAATTTAGGAATGTTAGGTGATTTATGCCCTTTATGGATTAAAACCAGACTGCATCAACTATGTAATTTTCCATGGGAGTTTTGCCATGGATCCCCCTTCAGCATGCCACAGTCCAGGTGTTAGTCCCCTTGAAGCAACTTTTCCATCACTATTGTTGCCAGAAAGAGTCCCTGTGGGTTTTAAAATTCGCCTGCCTATTGAAGTCTATGGCGGTTCGCCCATTCACGAACAGTTGCGGAAGTTCGCGTCCGCCGTTCACGAATGCAAAATTTTAGATTTGCGACATCACTACACCTCATATACACCCTAGCTGTGCTACTGCATCTGGTGACCATACCCCTCACATACACCCTAGCTGTGCCTCTGTACCTGGTGACACTAAACCTCATATACACCTCATATACACCCTAGCTGTGCTACTGCAGCTGGTGACACTACACCTCATATACAACCTAGCTGTGTCTCTGTACCTGGTGACACTACACCTCATATACACATCATATACACCCTAGCTGTGACTCTGTACCTGGTGACACTAAACCTCATATACATCCTAGCTGTGCTACTGCACCTGGTGACACTACACCTCATATACACCCTAGCTGTGCCTCTGCGCCTGGTGACAATACACCTCATATACACCCTAGCTGTGCTACTGCACCTGGTGACACTACACCTCATATACACCCTAGCCATGCTACTGTACCTGCTGACACTACACCTCATATACACACTAGCTGTGCTAATGCACCTGGTGACACTACACCTCATATACACCCTAGCCGTGCTACTGCACCTGGTGACACTACACCTCATATACACCCTAGCTGTGCTACTGCACCTGGTGACACTACACCTCATATACACCCTAGCTGTGCTACTGCACCTGGTGACACTACACCTCATATACACCCTAGCTGTGCTACTGCACCTGGTGACACTACACCTCATATACACCCTAGTTGTGCCTCTGCACCTGGTGACACTACACCTCATATACACCCTAGCTGTGCCTCTGCACCTGGTGACAATACACCTCATATACACCCTAGCTGTGCTACAGCACCTGGTGACACTACCCCTCATATACACCCTAGCTGTGCTACTGCACCTGGTGACACTACCCCTCATATACACCCTAGCTGTGCTACTGCACCTGGTGACACTACACCTCATATACACCCTAGCTGTGCCTCTGCATCTGGTGACAATACACCTCATATACACCCTAGCTGTGCTACTGCAACTGGTGACACTACATCTCCTATAGCACAACCATATACACGCTAGCTGTGCCACTGTACCTGGTGACACTACACTTCATATACACAACCATATACAGCCTAGCTGTGCCACTGTACATGGTGACACTATATCTCCTATAGCACAACCATATACACGCTAGCTGTGCCACTGTACCTGGTGACACTACACCTCATATGCACAACCATATACACCCTAGCTGTGCCACTTTACCTGGTGACACTGAATCTCCTATAGCACATCCATATACACCCTAGCTGTGCCTCTGTACCCGGTGACACTACACCTTATATACACAACCATGTACATCCTAGCTGTGCCATTGTACCTGGTGACACTTTACCTCATATACACAACCATATACACCTTAGCTGTGCCACTGTACCGGGTGACACTACGCATCATATACACAACCATATACAGACTAGCTGTGCCGCTGTACTGGGTGACACTACACCTCATATACACAACCATATACATCCTAGCTGTGCCACTGTACCGGGTGACACTACACCTCATATACACAACCATATACACCCTAGCTGTGCCTATGTACCAGGTGACACTACACCTCATATACACAACCATATACATCCTAGCTGTGCCTCTGTACCCGGTGACACTACACCTCATATACACAACTATATACACCCTAGCTGTGCCACTGTACCTGATTACACTACATCTCATATACACAATCATATACACCCTAGCTGTGCTACTGTACCTGGTGACAATACACCTCATATACACAAATATATACAGACTAGCTGTGCCTCTGTACCCGGGGACACTACACCTCATATACACAACCATATACCCCCTAGCTGTGCTACTTTACCTGGTGACACTACATCTCATATACACAACCATATACATCCTAGCTGTGCCTCTGTAGCTGGTGACACTACACCTCATATACACAACCATATACACCCTAGTTGTGCCTCTGTACCCGGTGACACTACACCTCATATACACAACCATATACACCCTAGCTGTGCCACTGTACCTGGTGACACTACATCTCCTATAGCACAACCATATACACGCTAGCTGTGCCACTGTACATGGTGACACTACACCTCATATGCACAACCATATACACCCTAGCTGTGCCACTGTACCTGGTGACACTGAATCTCCTATAGCATAACCATATACACCCTAGCTGTGCCTTTGTACCCGGTGACACTACACCTCATATACACAACCATGTATACCCTAGCTGTGCCATTGTACCTGGTGACACTACGCCTCATATACACAACCATATACAGACTAGCTGTGCCACTGTACCGGGTGACACTACACCTCATATACATAACCATATACACCCTAGCTGTGCCACTGTACCGGGTGACACTACACCTCATATACACAAACATATACAGACTAACTGTTCCTCTGTACCTGGTGACACTACACCTTATATACACAACCATATACACCCTAGCTGTGCCTCTGTACCCGGTGACACTACACCTCATATACAAAACCATATACAACCTAGCTGTGCCACTGTACCTGATTACACTACATCTCATATACACAATCATATACACCCTAGCTGTGCTACTGTACCTGGTGACAATACGCCTCATATACACCCTAGCTGTGCTACTGTACCTGGTGACACTACAACTCATATGCACAACCATATACAGACTAGCTGTGTGTCTCTGTACCTGGTGAAACTACATCTCATATACACAACCATATACACCCTAGCTGTGCCACTGTACCTGGTGACACTACACCTCATATACACCCTAGCTGTGCCACTGTACCTGCTGACACTACACCTCATATACACCCTAGCTGTGCCACTGTACCTGGTGACACTACACCTCATATACACAACCATATACACCCTAGCTGTGCCACTGTACCTGGTGACACTACACCTCATATACACAACCATATACAACCTAGCTGTACCGTTGCACCTGGAGACACTACACCTCATATACACAACCATAAACAACCTAGCTGTACCGTTGCACCTGGTGTCACTACACCTCATATACACAACCATATACACCCTAGCTATACCATTGCACCTGGTGACTCTACACCTCATATACACAACCATATACACCCTAGCTATACCATTGCACCTGGTGACACTGAATCTCCTATAGCACATCCATATACACCCTAGCTGTGCCACTGTACCTGGTGACACTACATCTCCTATAGCACAACCATATACACGCTAGCTGTGCCACTGTACCTGGTGACACTACACCTCATATGCACAACCATATACACCCTAGCTGTGCCACTGTACCTGGTGACACTGAATCTCCTATAGCACATCCATATACACCCTAGCTGTGCCTCTGTACCCGGTGACACTACACCTTATATACACAACCATGTACATCCTAGCTGTGCCATTGTACCTGGTGACACTTTACCTCATATACACAACCATATACACCTTAGCTGTGCCACTGTACCGGGTGACACTACGCCTCATATACACAACCATATACATCCTAGCTATGCCACTGTACCGGGTGACACTACACCTCATATACACAACCATATACACCCTAGCTGTGCCTATGTACCAGGTGACACTACACCTCATATACACAACCATATACACCCTAGCTGTGCCACTATATCTGGTGACACTACACCTCATATACACAACCATATACATCCTAGCTGTGCCACTGTAACTGATACACTACATCTCATATACACAACCATATACACCCTAGCTGTGCCTATGTACCAGGTGACACTACACCTCATATACACAACCATATACAACCTAGCTGTACCTTTGCACCTGGTGACACTACACCTCATATACACAACCATATACACCTTAGCTGTGCCACTGTACCGGGTGACACTACGCCTCATATACACAACCATATACATCCTAGCTGTGCCACTGTAACTGATACACTACATCTCATATACACAACCATATACACCCTAGCTGTGCCACTATACCTGGTGACACTACACCTCATATACACAACCATATACATCCTAGCTGTGCCACTGTAACTGATACACTACATCTCATATACACAACCATATACACCCTAGCTGTGCCTATGTACCAGGTGACACTACACCTCATATACACAACCATATACAACCTAGCTGTACCTTTGCACCTGGTGACACTACACCTCATATACACAACCATATACACCTTAGCTGTGCCACTGTACCGGGTGACACTACGCCTCATATACACAACCATATACATCCTAGCTATGCCACTGTACCGGGTGACACTACACCTCATATACACAACCATATACACCCTAGCTGTGCCTATGTACCAGGTGACACTACACCTCATATACACAACCATATACACCCTAGCTGTGCCACTATACCTGGTGACACTACACCTCATATACACAACCATATACATCCTAGCTGTGCCACTGTAACTGATACACTACATCTCATATACACAACCATATACACCCTAGCTGTGCCTATGTACCAGGTGACACTACACCTCATATACACAACCATATACATCCTAGCTGTGCCTCTGTACCCGGTGACACTACACGTCATATACACAACTATATACACCCTAGCTGTGCCACTGTACCTGATTACACTACATCTCATATACACAATCATATGCACCCTAGCTGTGCTACTGTACCTGGTGACAATACACCTCATATACACAAATATATACAGACTAGCTGTGCCACTGCACCTGGTGACACTACACCTCATATACACAACCATATACACCCTAGCTATACCTTTGCACCTGGTGACTCTACACCAGTTACACACAACCATATACACCCTAGCTGTGTCTCTGTACCTGGAGACACTACACCTCATATACACCCTAGCTGTGTCTCTGTACCTGGAGACACTACACCTCATATACACCCTAGCTGTGCCTCTGTACCTGGTGACACTACACCTCATATGCACAACCATATACAACCTAGCTGTACCTTTGCACCTGGTGACACTACACCTCATATACACAACCATATACCCCCTAGCTGTGCCTCTGTGTATATGAGGTGTAGTGTCCCCGGGTACAGAGGCACAGCTAGGGGGTATATGGTTGTGTATATGAGGTGTAGTGTCACCAGGTGCAAAGGTACAGCTAGGTTGTATATGGTTGTGCATATGAGGTGTAGTGTCACCAGGTACAGAGGCACAGCTAGGGTGTATATGAGGTGTAGTGTCTCCAGGTACAGAGACACAGCTAGGGTGTATATGAGGTGTAGTGTCTCCAGGTACAGAGACACAGCTAGGGTGTATATGGTTGTGTGTAACTGGTGTAGAGTCACCAGGTGCAAAGGTATAGCTAGGGTGTATATGGTTGTGTATATGAGGTGTAGTGTCACCAGGTAAAGTAGCACAGCTAGGGGGTATATGGTTGTGTATATGAGGTGTAGTGTCCCCGGGTACAACCATATACCCCCTAGCTGTGCTACTTTACCTGGTGACACTGCATCTCATATACACAACCATATACATCCTAGCTGTGCCTCTGTACCCGGTGACACTACACCTCATATACACAACCATATACCCCCTAGCTGTGCTACTTTACCTGGTGACACTACATCTCATATACGCAACCATATACATCCTAGCTGTTCCTCTGTACCTGGTGACACTACACCTCATATACACAACCATATACACCCTAGTTGTGCCTCTGTACCCGGTGACACTACACCTCATATACACAACCATATACACCCTAGCTGTGCCACTGTACCTGGTGACACTACATCTCCTATAGCACAACCATATACACCCTAGCTGTGCCTTTGTACCCGGTGACACTACACCTCATATACACAACCATGTATACCCTAGCTGTGCCATTGTACCTGGTGACACTACGCCTCATATACACAACCATATACAGACTAGCTGTGCCACTGTACCGGGTGACACTACACCTCATATACATAACCATATACACCCTAGCTGTGCCACTGCACCGGGTGACACTACACCTCATATACACAAACATATAAAGACTAACTGTTCCTCTGTACCTGGTGACACTACACCTCATATACACAACCATATACACCCTA
This sequence comes from Bombina bombina, assembly GCF_027579735.1. Lineage (NCBI taxonomy): Eukaryota > Metazoa > Chordata > Amphibia > Anura > Bombinatoridae > Bombina > Bombina bombina. The sequence continues at coordinate 1,140,517,167 of NC_069503.1, read as the reverse complement.
GCTGTGCCTCTGTACCCGGTGACACTACACCTCATATACAAAACTATATACAACCTAGCTGTGCCACTGTACCTGATTACACTACATCTCATATACACAATCATATACACCCTAGCTGTGCTACTGTACCTGGTGACAATAAACCTCATATACACCCTAGCTGTGCTACTGTACCTGGTGACACTACACCTCATATGCACAACCATATACAGACTAGCTGTGTGTCTCTGTACCTGGTGAAACTACATCTCATATACACAACCATATACACCCTAGCTGTGCCACTGTACCTGGTGACACTACACCTCTTATACACAACCATATTCACCCTAGCTGTGCCTTTATACCTGGTGACACTTCACCTCATATACACAACCATATACACCCTAGCTGTGCCACTGTACCTGGTGACACTACACCTCATATACACAACCATATACAACCTAGCTGTACCATTGCACCTGGTGACACTACACCTCATATACACAAACATCAACACACTAGCTGTGCCGTTGCACCTGGTGTCACTACACCTCATATACACAACCATATACACCCTAGCTATACCATTGCACCTGGTGACTCTACACCTCATATACACAACCATATACAGACTAGCTGTGCCACTGTACCTGGTGACACTTCACCTCATATACACAACCATATACACCCTAGCTGTGTCTCTGTACCTGGAGACACTACACCTCATATACACAACCATATACAACCTAGCTGTACCTTTGCACCTGGTGACACTACACCTCATATACACAACCATATACATCCTAGCTGTGCCTCTGTACCCGTGGACACTACACCTCATATACACAACCATACACCCCCTAGCTGTGCTACTTTACCTGGTGACACTACATCTCCTATAGCACAACCATATAGACCCTAGATGTGCCACTACACCTGTTGACACTACATCTCCTATAGCACAACCATATACACCCTAGCTGTGCCTCTGTGTATATGAGGTGTAGTGTTACCAGGTACAGTAGAACAGCTAGGGTGTATATGAGGTGTAGTGTCACCAGGTGCAGTGGCACAGCTAGTCTGTATATGTTTGTGTATATGAGGTTTAGTGACACCAGGTACAAACATATACAGACTAGCTGTGCCACTGCACCTGGTGACACTACACCTCATATACACCCTAGCTGTACTACTGTACCTGGTAACACTACACCTCATATACACAACCATATACACCCTAGCTGTGCTACTGTACCTGCTGACTCTACACCTCATATACACCCTAGCTGTGCCACTGTACCTGGTGACACTACATCTCACATACACAACCATATACACCCTAGCTGTGCCACTGTACCTGGTGACACTAAATCTCCTATAGCACAACCATATACACCCTAGCTGTGCTACTGTACCTGGTGACACTACATCTCCTATAGCACAACCATATACACCCTAGCTGTGCCACTGTACCTGCTTACACTACACCTCATATACACCCTAGCTGTGCCACTGTATCTGGTGACACTACACCTCATATACATCTTAGCTGTGCTACTGTACCTGGTGTCTCTACACCTCATATACACCCTAGCTGTGCTACTGCACCTGGTGACACTACACCTTATATACACCCTAGCTGTGCTACTGCACCTGGTGACACTACACCTCATATACACCCTAGCTGTGCTACTGTACCTGGTAACACTACACCTCATATACACAACCATATACACCCTAGCTGTGCTACTGTACCTGCTGACTCTACACCTCATATACACCCTAGCTGTGCCACTGTACCTGGTGACACTACATCTCGCATACACAACCATATACACCCTAGCTGTGCCACTGTACCTGGTGACACTAAATCTCCTATAGCACAACCATATACACCCTAGCTGTGCTACTGTACCTGGTGATACTACATCTCCTATAGCACAACCATATACACCCTAGCTGTGCCACTGTACCTGCTTACACTACACCTCATATACACCCTAGCTGTGCCACTGTACCTGGTGACACTACACCTCATATACATCTTAGCTGTGCTACTGTACCTGGTGTCTCTACACCTCATATACACCCTAGCTGTGCTACTGCACCTGGTGACACTACACCTTATATACACCCTAGCTGTGCTACTGCACCTGGTGACACTACACCTCATATACACCCTAGCTGTGCTACTGTACCTGGTGACACTACACCTCATATACACAACCATACACACCCTAGCTATACCTTTGCACTTGGTGACACTACACCTCATATACAGTACACAACCATATACACCCTAGCTGTGCCACTACACCTGTGACACTACATCTCCTATAGCACAACCATATACAACCTAGCTGTGCCTCTGTACCTGGTGACACTACACCTCATATACACAACCATATACACCCTAGCTATACCTTTGCACCTGGTGACTCTACACCTCATATACACAACCATATACAGAATAGCTTTGCCAGTGTACCGGGTGACACTACACCTCATATACACAACCATATACACAGACTAGCTGTGCCACTGTACCAGGTGACACTACATCTCATATACACAACCATATACACCCTAGCTGTGCCACTGTACCTGGTGACACTACATCTCCTATAGCACAACCATATACACCCAGTGGCACAGCTAGTCTGTATATGTTTGTGTATATGAGGTTTAGTGACACCAGGTACAAACATATACAGACTAGCTGTGCCACTACACCTCATATACACCCTAGCTGTACTACTGTACCTGGTAACTCAAAACCTCATATACACAAACATATACAGACTAGCTGTGCCACTACACCTCATATACACCCTAGCTGTACTACTGTACCTGGTAACTCTAAACCTCATATACACAACCATATACACCCTAGCTGTGCTACTGTACCTGCTGACACTACACCTCATATACACCCTAGCTGTGCCACTGTACCTGGTGACACTACATCTCACATACACAACCATATACACCCTAGCTGTGCCTCTGTACCCGGTAACACTACACCTCAAATACACAAACATATACACCCTAGCTGTGCCACTGTACCTGGTGACACTAAATCTCCTATAGCACAACCATATACACCCTAGCTCTGCTACTGTACCTGGTGACACTACATCTCCTATAGCACAACCATATACACCCTAGCTGTGCCACTGTACCTGCTGACACTACACCTCATATACACCCTAGCTGTGCCACTGTACATGGTGACACTACACCTCATATACACCTTAGCTGTGCTACTGTACCTGGTGTCTCTACAACTCATATACACCCTAGCTGTGCTACTGCACCTGGTGACACTACACCTCATATACACCCTAGCTGTGCTACTGCACCTGGTGACACTACACCTCATATACACCCTAGCTGTGCTACTGTACCTGGTGACACTACACCTCATATACACAACCATACACACCCTAGCTATACCTTTGCACTTGGTGACACTACACCTCATATACAGTACACAACCATATACACCCTAGCTGTGCCACTACACCTGTGACACTACATCTCCTATAGCACAACCATATACAACCTAGCTGTGCCTCTGTACCTGGTGACACTACACCTCATATACACAACCATATACACCCTAGCTATACCTTTGCACCTGGTAACTCTACACCTCATATACACAACCATATACAGAATAGCTTTGCCACTGTACCGGGTGACACTACACCTCATATACACAACCATATACACAGACTAGCTGTGCCACTGTACCAGGTGACACTACATCTCATATACACAACCATATACACCCTAGCTGTGCCACTGTACCTGGTGACACTACATCTCCTATAGCACAACCATATACACCCAGTGGCACAGCTAGTCTGTATATGTTTGTACCTGGTGTCACTAAACCTCATATACACAAACATATACAGACTAGCTGTGCCCCTGCACCTGGTGACACTACACCTCATATACACCCTAGCTGTACTACTGTACCTGGTAACTCTAAACCTCATATGCACAACCATATACACCCTAGCTGTGCTACTGTACCTGCTGACACTACACCTCATATACACCCTAGCTGTGACACTGTACCTGGTGACTCTACATCTCATATACATAACCATATACACCCTAGCTGTGCTACTGTACCTGCTGACACTACATCTCCTATAGCACAACTATATACACCCTTGCTGTGCCACTGTACCTGGTGACACTACACATCATCTACACAACCATATACACCCTAGCTGTGCTACTGTACCTGTTGACACTACACCTCATATACAGACACACACACATTCAGCCTAGCAATGCTACTGCACATAGTGACACTACACACCTACAGCCTAGCAGTGCTGCTGCACATGGTGACACTACACCTCATATACAGACACACACACATACAGCCTAGTAGTGCTACTGCACATGGTGACACTACACCTCATATACAGACACACACACATACAGCCTAGCAGTGCTACTGCACATGGTGACACTACACCTCATATACAGACACACACACATACAGCCTAGCAGTGCTACTGCACATGGTGACACTACACCTCATATACAGACACACATACAGCCTAGCAGTGCTAGTGCACATGGTGACACTACACCTCATATACAAACACACACATACAGCCTAGCAGTGCTACTGCACATGGTGTCAATTCACCTCATATACAGACACAAACGCATACAGCCTAGCAGTGCTACTGCACATGGTGACACTACAGCTCATATACAGACACACACGCATACAGCCTAGCAGTGCTGCTGCACATGGTGACACTACACCTCATATACAGACACACATACAGCCTAGCAGTGCTACTGCACATGGTGACACTACACCTCATATACAGACACCCACACATACAGCCTAGCAGTGCTACTGCACATGGTGACACTACACCTCATATACAGACACACATACAGCCTAGCAGTGCTACTGCACATGGTGACACTACACCTCATATACAGACACCCACACATTCAGCCTAGCAGTGCTACTGCACATGGTGACATTACACCTCATATACAGACACACATACAGCCTAGCAGTGCTACTGCACATGGTGACACTACACCTCATATACAGACACCCACACATTCAGCCTAGCAGTGCTACTGCACATAGTGACACTACACACCTACAGCCTAGCAGTGCTACTGCACATGGTGACACTACACCTCATATACAGACACCCACACATACAGCCTAGCAGTGCTACTGCACATGGTGACACTACACCTCATATACAGACACCCACACATTCAGCCTAGCAGTGCTACTGCACATGGTGACACTACACCTCATATACAGACACCCATACATTCAGCCTAGCAGTGCTACTGCACATAGTAACACTACACACCTACAGCCTAGCAGTGCTACTGCACATGGTGACACTACACCTCATATACAGACACACACACATACAGCCTAGCAGTGCTACTGCACATGGTGACACTACACCTCATATACAGACACACACACATACAGCCTAGTAGTGCTACTGCACATAGTGACACTACACACCTTCAGCCTAGCAGTGCTACTGCACATGGTGACACTACACCTCATATACAGACACACACACATACAGCCTAGCAGTGCTACTGCACATGGTGACAATACACCTCATATACAGACACACACACAGCCTAGCAGTGCTACTGCATATGGTGACACTACACCTCATATACAAACACATACAGCCTAGCAGTGCTACTGCACATAGTGACACTACACACCTACAGCCTAGCAGTGCTGCTGCACATGTTGACACTACACCTCATATACAGACACACACGCATACAGCCTAGCAGCGCTACTGCACATGGTGACACTACACTTCATATACAGACACACATACAGCCTAGCAGTGCTACTGCACATGGTGACACTACACCTCATATACAGACACACACACATACAGCCTAGCAGTGCTACTGCACATGGTGACACTACACCTCATATACAGACACACACACACACACACACACACACACACACACACACACACACACATACAGCCTAGCAGTGCTACTGCACATGGTGACATTACACCTCATATACAAACACACACACACATACAGCCTAGCAGTGCTACTGCAGATAGTGACACTACACACCTACAGCCTAGCAGTGCTACTGCACATGGTGACACTACACCTCATATACAAACACATACAGCCTAGCAGTTCTACTGCACTAGTGACACTACACACCTACAGCCTAGCAGTGCTGCTGCACATGGTGTCACTTCACCTCATATACAGACACAAACGCATACAGCCTAGCAGTGCTACTGCACATGGTGACACTACAGCTCATATACAGACACACACGCATACAGCCTAGCAGTGCTGCTGCACATGGTGACACTACACCTCATATACAGACACACATACAGCCTAGCAGTGCTACTGCACATGGTGACACTACACCTCATATACAGACACCCACACATACAGCCTAGCAGTGCTACTGCACATGGTGACACTACACCTCATATACAGACACACATACAGCCTAGCAGTGCTACTGCACATGGTGACACTACACCTCATATACAGACACCCACACATTCAGCCTAGCAGTGCTACTGCACATGGTGACATTACACCTCATATACAGACACACATACAGCCTAGCAGTGCTACTGCACATGGTGACACTACACCTCATATACAGACACCCACACATTCAGCCTAGCAGTGCTACTGCACATAGTGACACTACACACCTACAGCCTAGCAGTGCTACTGCACATGGTGACACTACACCTCATATACAGACACCCACACATACAGCCTAGCAGTGCTACTGCACATGGTGACACTACACCTCATATACAGACACCCACACATTCAGCCTAGCAGTGCTACTGCACATGGTGACACTACACCTCATATACAGACACCCATACATTCAGCCTAGCAGTGCTACTGCACATAGTAACACTACACACCTACAGCCTAGCAGTGCTACTGCACATGGTGACACTACACCTCATATACAGACACACACACATACAGCCTAGCAGTGCTACTGCACATGGTGACACTACACCTCATATACAGACACACACACATACAGCCTAGTAGTGCTACTGCACATAGTGACACTACACACCTTCAGCCTAGCAGTGCTACTGCACATGGTGACACTACACCTCATATACAGACACACACACATACAGCCTAGCAGTGCTACTGCACATGGTGACAATACACCTCATATACAGACACACACACAGCCTAGCAGTGCTACTGCATATGGTGACACTACACCTCATATACAAACACATACAGCCTAGCAGTGCTACTGCACATAGTGACACTACACACCTACAGCCTAGCAGTGCTGCTGCACATGTTGACACTACACCTCATATACAGACACACACGCATACAGCCTAGCAGCGCTACTGCACATGGTGACACTACACTTCATATACAGACACACATACAGCCTAGCAGTGCTACTGCACATGGTGACACTACACCTCATATACAGACACACACACATACAGCCTAGCAGTGCTACTGCACATGGTGACACTACACCTCATATACAGACACACACACACACACACACACACACACACACATACAGCCTAGCAGTGCTACTGCACATGGTGACATTACACCTCATATACAAACACACACACACATACTGCAGTGCTACTGCAGATAGTGACACTACACACCTACAGCCTAGCAGTGCTACTGCACATGGTGACACTACACCTCATATACAAACACATACAGCCTAGCAGTTCTACTGCACTAGTGACACTACACACCTACAGCCTAGCAGTGCTGCTGCACATGGTGACACTACACCTCATATACAGACACACATACAGCCTAGCAGTGCTACTGCACATGGTGACACTACACCTCATATACAGACACACACACATACAGCCTAAGAGTGCTACTGCACATGGTAACACTACACCTCATATACAGACACACACGCATACAGCCTAGCAGTGCTACTGCACATGGTAACACTACACCTCATATACAGACACACACACCTACAGCCTAGCAGTGCTGCTGCACATGGTGACACTACACCTCATATACAGACACACATACAGCCTAGCAGTGCTACTGCACATGGTGACACTACACCTCATATACAGACACACATACAGCCTAGCAGTGCTGCTGCACATGGTGACACTACACCTCATATACAGACACACACACATATAGCCTAGCAGTGCTACTGCACATGGTGACACTACACCTCATATACAGACACACACGCATACAGCCTAGCAGTGCAACTGCACATGGTGACACTACACCTCATATACAGACACACATACAGCCTAGCAGAGCTGCTGCACATGGTGAAACTACACCTCATATACAGACACACACACATACAGCCTAGCAGTGCTACTGCACATGGTGACACTACACCTCATATACAGACACACACACATACAGCCTAGCAGTGCTACTGCACATGGTGACACTACACCTCATATACAGACACACATACAGCCTAGCAGTGCTAGTGCACATGGTGACACTACACCTCATATACAAACACACACATACAGCCTAGCAGTGCTACTGCACATGGTGTCACTTCACCTCATATACAGACACAAACGCATACAGCCTAGCAGTGCTACTGCACATGGTGACACTACAGCTCATATACAGACACACACGCATACAGCCTAGCAGTGCTGCTGCACATGGTGACACTACACCTCATATACAGACACACATACAGCCTAGCAGTGCTACTGCACATGGTGACACTACACCTCATATACAGACACCCACACATACAGCCTAGCAGTGCTACTGCACATGGTGACACTACACCTCATATACAGACACACACACATACAGCCTAGCAGTGCTACTGCACATGGTGACACTACACCTCATATACAGACACACATACAGCCTAGCAGTGCTAGTGCACATGGTGACACTACACCTCATATACAAACACACACATACAGCCTAGCAGTGCTACTGCACATGGTGTCACTTCACCTCATATACAGACACAAACGCATACAGCCTAGCAGTGCTACTGCACATGGTGACACTACAGCTCATATACAGACACACATGCATACAGCCTAGCAGTGCTGCTGCACATGGTGACACTACACCTCATATACAGACACACATACAGCCTAGCAGTGCTACTGCACATGGTGACACTACACCTCATATACAGACACCCACACATACAGCCTAGCAGTGCTACTGCACATGGTGACACTACACCTCATATACAGACACACATACAGCCTAGCAGTGCTACTGCACATGGTGACACTACACCTCATATACAGACACCCACACATTCAGCCTAGCAGTGCTACTGCACATGGTGACATTACACCTCATATACAGACACACATACAGCCTAGCAGTGCTACTGCACATGGTGACACTACACCTCATATACAGACACCCACACATTCAGCCTAGCAGTGCTACTGCACATAGTGACACTACACACCTACAGCCTAGCAGTGCTACTGCACATGGTGACACTACACCTCATATACAGACACCCACACATACAGCCTAGCAGTGCTACTGCACATGGTGACACTACACCTCATATACAGACACCCACACATTCAGCCTAGCAGTGCTACTGCACATGGTGACACTACACCTCATATACAGACACCCATACATTCAGCCTAGCAGTGCTACTGCACATAGTAACACTACACACCTACAGCCTAGCAGTGCTACTGCACATGGTGACACTACACCTCATATACAGACACACACACATACAGCCTAGCAGTGCTACTGCACATGGTGACACTACACCTCATATACAGACACACACACATACAGCCTAGTAGTGCTACTGCACATAGTGACACTACACACCTTCAGCCTAGCAGTGCTACTGCACATGGTGACACTACACCTCATATACAGACACACACACATACAGCCTAGCAGTGCTACTGCACATGGTGACACTACACCTCATATACAGACACACACATACAGCCTAGCAGTGCTACTGCATATGGTGACACTACACCTCATATACAAACACATACAGCCTAGCAGTGCTACTGCACATAGTGACACTACACACCTACAGCCTAGCAGTGCTGCTGCACATGTTGACACTACACCTCATATACAGACACACACGCATACAGCCTAGCAGCGCTACTGCACATGGTGACACTACACTTCATATACAGACACACATACAGCCTAGCAGTGCTACTGCACATGGTGACACTACACCTCATATACAGACACACACACCTACAGCCTAGCAGTGCTGCTGCACATGTTGACACTACACCTCATATACAGACACACACGCATACAGCCTAGCAGCGCTACTGCACATGGTGACACTACACTTCATATACAGACACACATACAGCCTAGCAGTGCTACTGCACATGGTGACACTACACCTCATATACAGACACACACACATACAGCCTAGCAGTGCTACTGCACATGGTGACACTACACCTCATATACAGACACACACACACACACACACATACAGCCTAGCAGTGCTACTGCACATGGTGACATTACACCTCATATACAAACACACACACACATACAGCCTAGCAGTGCTACTGCACATAGTGACACTACACACCTACAGCCTAGCAGTGCTACTGCACATGGTGACACTACACCTCATATACAAACACATACAGCCTAGCAGTTCTACTGCACTAGTGACACTACACACCTACAGCCTAGCAGTGCTGCTGCACATGGTGACACTACACCTCATATACAGACACACATACAGCCTAGCAGTGCTACTGCACATGGTGACACTACACCTCATATACAGACACACACACATACAGCCTAGCAGTGCTACTGCACATGGTAACACTACACCTCATATACAGACACACACGCATACAGCCTAGCAGTGCTACTGCACATGGTAACACTACACCTCATATACAGACACACACACCTACAGCCTAGCAGTGCTGCTGCACATGGTGACACTACACCTCATATACAGACACACATACAGCCTAGCAGTGCTACTGCACATGGTGACACTACACCTCATATACAGACACACATACAGCCTAGCAGAGCTGCTGCACATGGTGAAACTACACCTCATATACAGACACACACACATACAGCCTAGCAGTGCTACTGCACATGGTGACACTACACCTCATATACAGACACACACACATACAGCCTAGCAGTGCTGCTGCACATGGTGACACTACACCTCATATACAGACACACACACATATAGCCTAGCAGTGCTACTGCACATGGTGACACTACACCTCATATACAGACACACACGCATACAGCCTAGCAGTGCTACTGCACATGGTGACACTACACCTCATATACAGACACACATACAGCCTAGCAGAGCTGCTGCACATGGTGAAACTACACCTCATATACAGACACACACACATACAGCCTAGAAGTGCTACTGCACATGGTGACACTACACCTCATATACAGACACACACACATACAGCCTAGCAGTGCTGCTGCACATGGTGACACTACACCTCATATACAGACACACACACATATAGCCTAGCAGTGCTACTGCACATGGTGACACTACACCTCATATACAGACACACACACATACAGCCTACCAGTGCTACTGCACATGGTGACACTACACCTCATATATAGACACACACACATACAGCCTAGCAGTGCTACTGCACATAGTGACACTACACCTCATATACAGACACACACACATACAGCCTACCAGTGCTACTGCACATGGTGACACTACACCTCATATATAGACACACACACATACAGCCTACCAGTGCTACTGCACATGGTGACACTACACCTCATATATAGACACACACACATACAGTCTAGCAGTGCTACTGCACATAGTGACACTACACCTCATATACAGACACACATACAGCCTAGCAGTGATACACACACACAGTATTTTGGATTGTGCTAGAGAGAAACACTTAACTCACCACATGTAATACCAGCACATTAACCCCACTTATAGCTATCCCTGGAAAATCCATGAAAAGTATACCGTGCGCTAAAAAAGTTTCAGCTGCATTAAGATGTTTTGGTATACCAGAGCAAACTTGAACTCCACTTGTAATCTAGCTTTTTATGTGTATCATAATTTTCTTCTAAAAGTTTGAATGAGAAATAATTTATATTTATCCAAAAGGCGCCTAAAATTGGGCTAGTTCGACTGTACAATTCTCCTTCTCTGTTCCCATTCTCCTAGTTACATCATTTATAGAGGACTGAAAGTTCTGCAAGTCCTGCATTAAACTTCTCCATAACTACAGCGGAGAACAGCATTAGAAATCTATTCTCTACCAGTTGTAGAAGGAAAGTTACAAAAAAAGGGCTCTACAAGGTGCAAAACTGATCTATAACTAAGCACAATAATAATGGTTATTGGAGCGCAATAATAATTTATATTGGGGTGATATAATTTTTGTGCTCTGTTTTTTATCTATTGGGGCATAAAAATAAGATATAAAAGAAGCGCTAAAATTGAAGCACAAAAACAGGGGCGTTAAAGCTACTAGGTGGGCTGTATAAATGTTTCTTTTGGTTTATAAAGGACTGACATTTAGAATAGTTGCTTATTTTCAGTGATAAAGAAGAAGATACTAATCCGACTAGAGAAATGTATGATTAGTTCTCAGCTCTCCTATGGAACAACTTTTTTTAATATAAATTTGAGTGCACAGCTGCGCTTCTCTGGGGTGAACTGATAGGAGAACAGAAAGGAGAATTCCCCAAATGA
>NC_069503.1:1140474359-1140499359 GCF_027579735.1 Bombina bombina | reverse complement strand
ATGGATTCAGCTTACAGAGGAAGGAATGAAACAAAAAGTACCCTAGGATATGATGCACAAAGCATCCCCAGGAACTAAGGGGTCACCTTCTGATGAGGTCAGAGATTAGATAATCTTGGGGGGACAAGCTAACAGGTTGGGCTAATGATACTTTCAAGCTCTTTCATCAAATCAAAGAAAAGTCTACAGTGAGATGAAATAGGCTCTCCTTGCCAGGTACCAGATTACCCATAGGGTAAAGGGGGGGGGGGACACATGCTCAATTTGGGGACCAGCTAGTAGAGCCTTTGATCAATGATTTCAAGGTCATTCAGCACTAGACTTCAACAGGCTGAGACAGCTGCTGATACTTGAACAGTAGCTGGTAAGGTGCTCCACAGATGTTCAAGAGGGGGTCAGAGACTGTGAGCCAAACACATGAAAACCCGTCAGACCATCCAACCAAGGGGTCCTACAAGCCCTTCCGAACCACCTAGACTCCCTACTCCAGCAGTCCATTCCAGCATCCTGCAGCATAGAATTCCTGTCAAGCCACCAAGGCAAACAGTTTCCCAGCAATAAAGAGAGTCACATGTATGGGAGACCAGGCCTACAGTCTGACATGCTCACCTGGGTCCTTTAGTATCTTGGAATCAAGGGTTAATATCTCCTGAGGGGGATTATTGAACATGTTTTTTTTTAATCATGTTTGTTATGTGATTCAATCTGCTTATGTGTAGTGTTAATTTGGCTTGTGGTTTTTTGGAACATAACGGCCTTTCAAAGTGACGCGACCTTACGGGTGGGCGCGCTTTTTTTGGACTTCTGGGTGCATCATTTAAGAGAGTCTGAAATTATAAACAGTCTTTGATATACATAGAACCAATATAACATTGCCTGTTTGTAAATCATTTTTTTATCTATCCAATATATTAAGGCTTGGATTATAACGTCAATTTTACAAATTAGAGAGAATACCTTAATGCTGTAAGAGCCCTCTTTTAAAATAACTCCAATTATCAATTCAAAAAACTATCTAGGAAGGCGATAGTTAACCTAGAGTGGCTTGTTTTTAGGTAAAGGTCCGCGCTTCACTTCATACATGCACACAAACACGTTAGTCCTATGTTTGTCCATTTTTTCTTCCTCCCTCTCTGAAGACGGATTTAGCCAGCTTGGCAGTTATGACCCTGGTTGCAGGCTGGTCCTGCTTGGGTTCAGATCCTCTGTCTGGCGGCTTATTTAGACATGTGGCGCCTATTATACCTTGCTGGTCAGGTTGGGGTGCCGAGTGCTCTCAATATTATATATGTTTCTTGTTATTTGTTTTACAAGTTTCAGCTAAGCATTCTCAAGAGGACTTGTGGGTCCGTGCGGCTCTCGGGATTGTTTCAGTCCTTAAATAGCCGTCTCTCTGGTGACTGGGTCAGTGAATTTTGCTGCGTCACTCTCTGTTGCTTCCGATACCCTCGGAATGTAGAGTATTCCTTCCCACGTGGTGGGAAGGTTAGAGGGTTTAGCGCCTCTTTTCAGCCAATCGAGGCGATGTTGCCTTTAGTAGGCCCTGGGAATTGTCCTTTTTGGACTTGTTCCTTTAGTGGTTCTCTTCTTTATTGAGACCTTCTTGGACTTTGTCCATTTCTCCTTGAGGATTGGGTCACCTTCGGGGGACTTGGATTCCCTTCGGGAGTTGGTTGTTCCTTTTATGGGACATTAGACAGTGATGTCTATTTGGGCTCCGGTCAGGGGTCCTTCCCTGGTGTTGGGAATGCTCTGCATCTCCTTCTTGGGATAGAAGAGGTCCTAGTGGTTTTACACTCAGATGGTTCAGGTATTGCCATCTCGGTGGCATCCAAACCCATGTTTTACTGTCCTCTGACTTCGAATCTGAGGTGATGTGGTGGCTTGCTGTTGCTCTGTTCGGGTGACTTGTCCTCACTGTTCCCCTTGTGTCTGGAGCTAGTGGCTAGCTGGACAGCTAGCTCAGCATACTAATGCTCTGTGGCTACTCTGTACTGTAGCAGACCGAGGGTTGCTAGTTCGATCCCCGGCAAGGTTTACTCAGCCTTTCCTCCTTTTGAGGTTGATAAATGTGCAGTGCCTTGTGTTCTTTTCAAGCACAATCAGGGTAATGTTGCTTGGCCGCCTGTTGGCTCTTGGAGTGTTGGGCTCCTGCAAGGTGTGGTCTCTTCCCTTTGGGTAAGGACTTGCAAGGGCTTCTTGCTCTTGTTATCCTGGTTATTCTGGATTTTTCCCTGGGAGGTCAGTTTTTTTTTTTATAATCAGACGAGGGATTTATGTTCCTAGAAGATTGTTTAATCTAAACATTTGTGGGGCCCGGGCTTCTTGTCCTTATCTTCCAGTTGTCAAGGGTTTTACTCTGCAATTTCTCTTTGTGGATCCCGCTGTGGGATGTTACCGGACCTTATGATCCTAGGACTGGCCTGGGGGTTTCAGTTTCTGGGGTAGTTGGGCTTAGCCCGTGTTCTGGCTGTTCTGTTTTACAACTTGGCCAAATTTACTGAGAGCCGGGGCTCCTTGGGGCTTGGGAGGTTGGAACAGATGTTTTATCTGGTTCTGGGATTGGTCTGTTCTTTGAGTTGTTCCTTTCCATCTGGGGAGCTGCTGGCTCCGCATTGAGACTTTAGTTGGGTGGCTTTGCTAGATCACCTTGGGTCTAATGTCTGCTTGATTGTCTCTAGGTTGAAGTGGCTGTGTCCAATTCTTCCGCCCTTTTGGGGGCCGGTCTTGGGGTTACTTTCTATCCCCTTGCTTTCAGATCTGACGTTGCTTGGGCTGGTCTGGCTAGGTGTAAGATCTGAGATCTGTTGTTCATCCTCAGGTCTTGGGAGTATTAGTGGACTTTTTTTTAGAGGTTCTGCACCTCTCCCACTTTGAGATCTGTAAGTAGGCCTGGCTGCCTGGATTGCCTGGAATGTGTCCTCTGTCTTGGAGGTTGGGCAATCTGCTATTGTGTTTGGCCGCTTTTTCCTTCCTATGGATGGCAGCGTGTAACTGGACTCGAATGTTTATCTTTCTGAGTTTGTTACTTGTAATTTTTCTGTTTGCTCAATCTCTGAGTTATGACTTTTTGAGGACTTTGTCTTCAGCTGTCTTTTTCAGTGCTGTTGCACGATGTTTGAGAGATTTTTCTTCTCCTTGATGATGCCGGTTGCTCCTTAAGGGTTGGGCGTCGTCTCCCCATGTTCTTGGGATCCATTTGGGTGTCCATGGACTTGGCCTTCTTTTGAAGGGGGGTTTTCCTTATTGAATCTTGTTGTACCTTTTGGGTATCCCGTTGGCTCACCCTTGTCCTCTTCCCTTTTGGCGATTTGGGTACTGTACTAGTAAGGGTTGTGTAGGGACCGACTGCTGGGCGACGGTTCTACTGGAGTAGTGTTGGCTCAGTGAGTTTGCTTTGCGATCTCTAGTTAGGCTTTCGGACTATCTGCATGTCTTATTTTTTATTCTTCTGGCACCTTTTCACCATGGTATATCTTCTACTGGTCCTTGTTCCTCGGCAGAATGACTGGGGGATGAGGGAAGTGGGAGGAGTATTTAAGCCTTTGGCTGGGGTGTCTTTGCCTCCTCCGGGTGGCCAGGTTCTTGTTTCCCAAAAGTAATGAATGGAGCTGTGGACTCTTTCCATCCCAAACCAAATAAGTGGATTGTAGCTTGCCAGGACAGTAAACTCTCTGTCATACAAGTAAGGTTGAGGTGTTTTTTGCATTGCCCAGACAATCGCCAAACATTCCTTCTCTGTGGCAGTAGCTTGATCTAGATGCATAATATTGGATGCTCTTCACCATGGATGTTTAAAGGGACAGTCTACACCGGAATGTTCATTGTTTAAAAAGATAGATAATTAATTATTACCCATTCCCCAGTTTTGCATAACCAACACATTTTTATTAATATACTTTTTACCTCTGTGATTACCTTGTATCTAAGCCTCTGCAGACTGCCCCCTTATTTCAGATATTTTAACAGACTTGCTTTTTAGCCAATCAGTACTGACTCATAAGTAACTCCATGGGAGTGAGCGCACTATAATCTATATGGCACACATGAACTAGCACCCTCTAACTGTGAAAAACTGTCAAAATACATTCAGATAAGAGATGGCCTTTAAGGGCTAAGAAATTAGCATATGAGCCTACCTAAGTTTAGCTTTCAACTAAGAATACCAAGAGAACAAAGAAAAATTGATGATAAAAGTAAATTGGAAAGTTGTTTAAAATTACATGCCCTATCTGATTCATGTTTATTTTTGACTAGACTGTCCCTTTAACTGCAACAAACACATATGTTGAGGCATCAGTCTGAACTAAAAAACATTTTTTTGTAGTCTGCAGTGAGCATGGCAATGCAGAGCGACTCTCAAGAAAAAAAGACACTGGTTGATACTAATGAAAACTGTGTTTAAGCTTAAACTATAGCCCCCCCCCCCCAAGTCCAGGAATCTGGGGGGGATTATATAAGAAAACGATATTAAGAGTGGTTTGGGAGGCAAGAAAATGTGTAGTACTTTAGAGGAGAGGATATAGACTGTAATGGATTCAGCCTATGGGGAAGAAATGAAACAGAAAGTCCCTATGCTGCACAAATAGGGTTGCCACCTGCCCCTGTTTCACCAGGACAGTCCCGGTCTGAGGCTCTGTGTCCCGTGTCCCGGAACCAGCCTCAAATGCCCCGGGCTAAGCGCTCCCCTGGCGCAGCAGTGAGCAGACTTTACAAAAAATTAGCTGGCCAGAGGAGCGCTTAGCCTGGGGGTTACAGGAGCGATGCATGTGAGGATTCACACTTAGTACTACTTACTTACTAAGAGTGCACTTAGTAAGTTAGTATATTTGCAAACTTTTTATTGGTGACAGTGGGAGTCGGACAGTGGGAGGGGGGAAGAGGGTTGAGGGAGTCGTCACATCCGGCTGCAGGCTGCACTGCAGCTGAGAGCGGCAGAGAGAGCTTTGAAGCAGGTGTTGGTGCGGTGGCTGCGCGGCGGGCTGTCTCTCTGCCTGCCGAAAAATGGCGTTGTTACCTTCATGGTACCACCTCCCGTTGACTGTGCAGTAGCTTTCCTAGTTCCTAAGCCAACAAGTGCAGAGCAGCCACAGACTCAGAGAAACTGTGAGTAATATTTGGCTGTGTCTGCTGTTTTTAAATTCAAATTGGTATGGTTATTTTTTTTTGTGGGGAGTGCCTTAATTATGTGTAAATATAATATATATATAATATATATATATATATATATATATAATATATAATATATATATATATATATATATATATATAATATATAATATATAATATATATATAATATATAATATATATATATATATATATATAATATATATATATATAAAAATTGATTTCATAATGAATTTAAGGCAGCGAGAAGCCACGCCCCAAGCCACACCCTCTCCACGCCCAGTTGCAAAGTGTCCAGGAATTTTCTGGGCAAAAGGTGGCAACCCTATGCACAAAGCATCACCATGAACAAAGGGGTCACCTTCTGATGAGGTCAGAGATTAGATGTAATAAATGTACAGGGCTAGCAGGAAGTCTCTCTCTGTAACCAGAGCTTTCGAGCTGCAAACATCTCTCACTGAGCTGGAGACCACCCCTCCTCCACCTGCACAGCTGCCAATAAAGTGCTGTTTTTTACCAGGGATAATTTTGTGTTTGTGACCCTGTGATTTTTACAAATAAAGAACAGATCTTTTATCTAACCCTCTTGCTGACTATTGACTACCCTTGTGTCTAGTGCATTCTGCACACATACAGCACACACAGTACATGCAAATTCCCCTGCACACATACAGCACACACAGTACATGCTAATTCCTCTGCACACAACAGCACACACAGTACATGCTAATTCCTCTGCACACATACAGCACACACAGTACATGCTAATTCCTCTGCACACATACAGCACACGCAGTACATGCTAATTCCTCTGCACACATACAGTACACACACAGTACATGCTAATTCCCCTGCACACATACAGCACACACAGTACATGCTAATTCCTCTGCACACATACAGCACACACAGTACATGCTAATTCCTCTGCACACATACAGCACACACAGTACATGCTAATTCCCCTGCACACATACAGCACACACAGTACATGCTAATTCCTCTGCACACATACAGCACACACAGTACATGCTAATTCCTCTGCACACATACAGCACACACAGTACATGCTAATTCCTCTGCACACATACAGCACACACAGTACATGCTAATTCCCCTGCACACATACAGTACACACACAGCATGTACTGTGTGTGTACTGTACGTGTGCAGGGGAATTAGCATGTACTGTGTGTGTACTGTATGTGTGCAGGGGAATTAGCATGTACTGTGTGTGCTGTATGTGTGCAGAGGAATTAGCATGTACTGTGTGTGCTGTATGTGTGCAGAGGAATTAGCATGTACTGTGTGTGCTGTATGTGTGCAGAGGAATTAGCATGTACTGTGTGTGCTGTATGTGTGCAGGGGAATTAGCATGTACTGTGTGTGCTGTATGTGTGCAGAGGAATTAGCATGTACTGTGTGTGCTGTATGTGTGCAGAGGAATTAGCATGTACTGTGTGTGCTGTATGTGTGCAGAGGAATTAGCATGTACTGTGTGTGCTGTATGTGTGCAGGGGAATTAGCATGTACTGTGTGTGCTGTATGTGTGCAGAGGAATTAGCATGTACTAATTCCCCTGCACACATACAGCACACACACAGTACATGCTAATTCCCCTGCACACATACAGCACACACACAGTACATGCTAATTCCCCTGCACACATACAGCACACACAGTACATGGTAATTCCCCTGCACACACACAGTACATGCTAATTCCCCTGCACACATACAGCACACACACAGTACATGCTAATTCCCCTGCACACATACAGCACACACAGTACATGGTAATTCCCCTGCACACACACAGTACATGCTAATTCCCCTGCACACATACAGCACACACACAGTGCATGCTAATTCCTCTGCACACATACAACACACACAGAGTACATGCTAATTCCCCTGCACACATACAGCACACACAGTACATGCTAATTCCCCTGCACATATACAGAGCACACACAGTACATGCTAATTCCCCTGCACACATACAGTACACACACAGTACATGCTAATTCCCCTGCACACGTACAGCACACGTACAGTACATGCTAATTCCCCTGCACACGTACAGTACACACACAGTACATGCTAATTCCCCTGCATATATACAGCACACACACAGTACATGCTAATTCCCCTGCACATATACAGAGCACACACAGTACATGCTAATTCCCCTGCACACATACAGCACACACAGTACATGCTAATTCCCCTGCACACATACAGTACACACACAGTACATGCTAATTCCTC
Organism: Bombina bombina; assembly: GCF_027579735.1. Taxonomy (NCBI): domain Eukaryota; kingdom Metazoa; phylum Chordata; class Amphibia; order Anura; family Bombinatoridae; genus Bombina; species Bombina bombina. Next base: position 1,140,491,961 of record NC_069503.1, on the reverse strand, counting down.
TGCACACATACAGTACACACACAGTACATGCTAATTCCCCTGCACATATACATCACACACAGTACATGCTAATTCCCCTGCACATATACAGCACACACAGTACATGCTAATTCCCCTGCACACATACAGTACACACACAGTACATGCTAATTCCTCTGCACACATACAGTACACACACAGTACATGCTAATTCCCCTGCACACATGCAGCACACACACAGTACATGCTAATTCCCCTGCACACATACAGCACACACAGTACATGCTAATTCCCCTGCACAAATACAGCACACACACAGTACATGCTAATTCCCCTGCACACATACAGTACACACACAGTACATGCTAATTACCCTGCACACGTACAGTACATGCTAATTCCCCTGCACACATACAGTATACACACAGTACATGCTAATTCCCCTGCACATACAGCACACACACAGTACATGCTAATTCCCCTACACACATACAGCACACACACAGTACATGCTAATTCCCCTGCACACACAGTACATGCTAATTCCCTTGCACATATACAGAGCACACACAGTACATGCTAATTCCCCTGCACACATACAGTACACACACAGTACATGTTAATTCCCCTGCACACGTACAGTACATGCTAATTCCCCTGCACACATACAGCACACGTACAGTACATGCTAATTCCCCTGCACACGTACAGTACACACACAGTACATGCTAATTCCCCTGCACACATACAGCACACACAGTACATGGTAATTCCCCTGCACACACAGTACATGCTAATTCCCTTGCACATATACAGAGCACACACAGTACATGCTAATTCCCCTGTACACACACAGTACATGTTAATTCCCCTGCACATGTACAGTACATGCTAATTCCCCTGCACACATACAGCACACGTACAGTACATGCTAATTCCCCTGCACACGTACAGTACACACACAGTACATGCTAATTCCCCTGCATATATACAGAACACACACAGTACATGCTAATTCCCCTGCACATATACAGAGCACACACAGTACATGCTAATTCCCCTGCACACATACAGCACACACAGTACATGCTAATTCCCCTGCACACATACAGAACACACAGTACATGCTAATTCCCCTGCACACATACAGCACACACAGTACATGCTCATTACCCTGCACACATACAGTACACACACAGTACATGCTAATTCCCCTGCACACATACAGCACACACACAGTACATGCTAATTCCCCTGCACACATACAGTACACACACAGTACATGCTAATGCCCCTGCACATATACAGAGCACACACAGTACATGCTAATTCCCCTGCACACATACAGTACACACACAGTACATGCTAATTCCCCTGCACACATACAGCACACACACAGTACATGCTAATTCCCCTGCACACATACAGCACACACACAGTACATGCTAATTCCCCTGCACACATACAGCACACACAGTACATGGTAATTCCCGTGCACACATACAGCACACACAGTACATGCTAATTCCCCTGCACATATACAGAGCACACACAGTACATGCTAATTTCCCTTCACACATACAGTACATGCTAATTCCCCTGCACATATACATAGCACACACAGTACATGCTAATTCCCCTGCAAACATACAGTACATGCTAATTCCCTTGCAAACATACAGCACACACAGTACATGCTAATTCCCCTGCACACATACAGCACACAGTACATGCTAATTCCCCTGCACATATACAGTACACACACAGTACATGCTTATTCCCATGCACACATACAGTACATGCTAATTCCCCTGCACACATACAGCACACACAGTACATGCTAATTCCCCTGCACACATACAGCACACAGTACATGCTAATTCCCCTGCACATATGCAGTACACACACAGTGCATGCTAATTCCCCTGCACATATACAGTACACACACAGTGCATGCTAATTCCCTTGCACATATACAGTACACACACAGTACATGCTAAGTCCCCTGCACACATACAGTACACACACAGTACATGCTTATTCCCCTGCACACATACAGTACACACACAGTACATGCTAATTCCCCTGCACATATACAGCACACACACAGTACATGCTAATTCCCCTGCACACATACAGTGCACACACAGTACATGCTAATTCCCCTGCACATATACAGCACACACACAGTGCATGCTAATTCCCCTGCACACGTACAGCACACACACAGTACATGCTATTTCCCCTGCACACATACAGCACACACAGTACATGCTAATTCCCCTGCACATATACAGAGCACACACAGTACATGCTAATTCCCCTCCACATATACAGCACACACACAGTACATGCTAATTCCCCTGCACATATACAGAGCACACACAGTACATGCTAATTCCCCTGCACACATACAGCCCACACAGTACTTGCTAATTCCCCTGCACACATACAGTACACACACAGTACATGCTAATTCCTCTGCAAACATACAGTACATGCTAATTCCCCTGCACATATACAGCACACACACAGTACATGCTAATTCCCCTGCACACATACAGTACACACACAGTACATGCTAATTCCCCTGCACATATACAGAGCACACACAGTACATGCTAATTCCCCTGCACACATACAGCCCACACAGTACTTGCTAATTCCCCTGCACACATACAGTACACACACAGTACATGCTAATTCCTCTGCAAACATACAGTACATGCTAATTCCCCTGCACATATACAGCACACACACAGTACATGCTAATTCCCCTGCACACATACAGTACACACACAGTACAGGCTAATTCACCTGCACATATACAGAGCACACACAGTACATGGTAATTCCTGTGCACACATACAGCACACACAGTACATGCTAATTCCCCTGCACACATACAGTACACACTCAGTACATGGTAATTCCCCTGCACATATACAGAGCACACGCAGTACATGCTAATTTCCCTGCACACATACAGTACATGCTAATTCCCCTGCACATATACAGAGCACACAGAGTACATGCTAATTCCCCTGCAAACATACAGTACATGCTAATTCCCCTGCACACATACAGCACACACAGTACATGCTAATTCCCCTGCACACATACAGCACACAGTACATGCTAATTCCCCTGGACATATACAGTACACACACAGTGCATGCTAATTCCCCTGCACATATACAGTACACACACAGTACATGCTTATTCCCATGCACACATACAGTACATGCTAATTCCCATGCACACATACAGTACATGCTAATTCCCCTGCACACATACAGCACACACAGTACATGCTAATTCCCCTGCACACATACAGCACACAGTACATGCTAATTCCCCTGCACATATGCAGTACACACACAGTGCATGCTAATTCCCCTGCACATATACAGTACACACACAGTGCATGCTAATTCCCTTGCACATATACAGTACACACACAGTACATGCTAAGTCCCCTGCACACATACAGTGCACACACAGTACATGCTAATTCCCCTGCACACATACAGTACACACACAGTACATGCTAATTCCCCTGCACACATACAGCACACGCACAGTACATGCTAATTCCCCTGCACACATACAGTACACACACAGTACATGCTAATTCCCCTGCACACATACAGTACATGCTAATTTCCCTGCACACACAGTACATGCTAATTCCCCTGCACACGTACAGCACACACACAGTACATGCTATTTCCCCTGCACACATACAGCAGACACAGTACATGCTAATTCCCCTGCACACATACAGCACACACAGTACATGCTAATTCCCCTGCACACATACAGCACACACACAGTACATGCTAATTCCCCTGCACATGTACAGCACACACACAGTACATGCTAATTCCCCTGCACACATACATTACATGCTAATTACCCTGCCCACGTACAGCACACACACAGTACATACTAATTCCTCTGCACATGTACAGTACACACACAGAATATGCTAATTCCCCTGCACACGTACAGCACACACACAGTACATGATCATTCCCCTGCACATATACAGCACACACACAGTACATGCTAATTCCCCTGCACGCATACAGTACATGCTAATTCCCCTGCACACATACAGTACACACACAGTACATGCTAATTCCCCTGCACATATACAGCACACACAGTACATGCTAATTCCCCTGCACATATACAGAGCACACACAGTACATGCTAATTCCGCTGCACACATACAGCACACACAGTACATGCTCATTCCCCTGCACACATACAGTGCACACACAGTACATGTTAATTCCCCTGCACACATACAGAGCACACAGTACATGCTAATTCCCCTGCACACATACAGTACACACACAGTACATGCTAATTCCCCTGCACACATACAGTACACACACACACACAGTACCTGCTAATTCCTCTGCACACATACAGTACATGCTAATTCCCCTGCACACATACAGTACATGCTAATTCCCCTGCACACATACAGCACACACACACAGTACATGCTAATTCCCCTGCACACATACAGTACACACACAGTACATGCTAATTCCCCTGCACATATACAGAGCACGCAGTACATGCTAATTCCCCTGCACATATGCAGTACACACACAGTACATGCTAATTCCCCTGCACATATACAGTACACACACAGTACATGCTAATTCCCCTGCACACATACAGCACACACACAGTACATGCTAATTCCCCTGCACACATACAGCACACACAGTACATGCTAATTCCCCTGCACACATACAGCACACACAGTACATGCTAATTCCCCTGCACACATACAGCACACACAGTACATGCTAATTCCCCTGCACACATACAGCACACACAGTACATACTAATTCGCCTGCACACATACAGCACACAGTACATGCTCATTCCCCTGCACACATACAGTACACACACAGTATATGCTCATTCCCCTGCACACATACAGTACACACAGTACATGCTAATTCCCCTGCACACATACAGTACACACACAGTACATGCTAATTCCCCTGCACACACACAGTACATGCTAATTCCCCTGCACATATACAGAGCACACACAGTACATGCTAATTCCCCTGCGCACATACAGTACACACACAGTACATGCTAATTCCCCTGCACACATACAGTACACACAAAGTACATGCTAATTCCCCTGCACACATACAGTACACACACAGTACATGCTAATGCCCCTGCACACATACAGTACACACACAGTACATGCTAATTCCCCTGCACACATACAGCACACACAGTACATGCTAATTCCTCTGCACACACAGTACATGCTAATTCCCCTGCACACATACAGTACACACACAGTACATGCTAATTCCCCTGCACACATACAGTACACACACAGTACATGCTAATTCCCCTGCACACATACAGTACACACACAGTACATGCTAATGCCCCTGCACACATAAGTACACACACAGTACATGCTAATGCCCCTGCACACATACAGTACACACACAGTGCATGCTAATGCCCCTGCACACACACAGTACATGCTAATTCTCCTGCACACGTACAGCACACACACAGTACATGCTAATTCCCCTGCACACATACAGCACACACACACAGTATCAGTATAAACAAGTATGTGCCTTGGAAGAATCGGATCTATATCAATGGACATCTGGTATATATCAGCTACAGGTGATGATCTTATTTCTTAGGATACCCTGATGTGTGTGTTTGTGTGTGTGTGTGTGTGTATATATATATACATAATACATACACACAGTATCCCACAAAAGTGAGTACACCCTTCACATTTTTGTAAATATTTTATTATATCTTTTCATGTGACAACACTGAAGAAATGCCACTTTGCTACAATGTAAAGTAATGAGTGTACAGCCTTTAAAACTGTAAATTTGCTGTCCCTTCAAAATAACTCAACACACAGCTATTAATGTTGAAACCGTTGGCAACAAAAGTGAGTACACCCCCAAGTGGAAATGTCCAAATTGGGCCCAATCAGCCATTTTCCCTCCCCGGTGTTATGTGACTCGTTAGTGTTTGCCAAGATTGCCAAGACCCTGAAACTGAGCTGCAGCACGGTGGGCTAGACCTTACAGCAGTTTCACAGGACAGGTTCCACTCAGAACAGGCCTCACCATGGTCGACCAAAGAAGTTGAGTGCACGTGCTCAGCGTGATATCCAAAGGTTGTCTTTGGGAAATAGACATATGAGTGGCGCCAGCATTGCTGCAGAGGTTTAAGGGGTGGGGGATCAGCCTGTCAGTGCTCAGACCATACGCCCCACACTGCATCAAATTGGTCTACATGGTTGTCGTCCCAGAAGGAAGCCTCTTCTAAAGATTATGCACAAGAAAACCTGCAAACAGTTTGCTTAAGACAAGTAGACTAAGGACATGGATTACTGGAACCATGTCCTGTGGTCTGATGAGACCAAGATAAACTTATTTGGTTCATTTGGTGTCAAGCATGTGTGGCGGCAACCAGGTGAGGAGTACAAAGACAAGTGTGTCTTGCCTACAAGCATGGTGATGGGAGTGTCATGGTCTGGGCCTGCATGAGTGCTGCTGGTGATCAGATTCTGCTCCTTTGTCAGCATCTGCTCCCTCTGACTGTGCATGCTCTGTATGACGTAATCGCACTCCCGATATGTTAAATAGGAATGTGTGGAATGCGATTATGTCAATCAGCAACATGCGCACTCAGAGGGAGCAGAAGTTGTGTTGGATATTGCTGCCGCAACGCAAGCGCTGTTGAAATTTAATACTGTCCCACAAATTAAAAGTGCATATAAAATATATATATTAACATACATACATATCAGCACTACTAGTAAAATAAATTTAAGAGTCATACACTACATAGTGTTCCCTGAATGAGTTACCACGGTAGTGGTAAACCTAGTGATGTGTATAGTGATATAGTCTAGTGCTCGATAATAGTGGTCTGGTTTTACTTCTCTTATCTGTAGCGAGGAAAAGAAGGCGCCAAATAGAATAATATCGCTACAAACAAAACTGAAGGCAAAGTAGTAAAGATTATTACTCACAAGCTGGGCGGCACTGGATTGTGCCTTCACAAGCAGACCAGGACTTCAGCGTCGCCCGGAAGACCAACCAAGGCAATACCCAATCACCGATCAGGGACACGCTACCAGCAGCCAATCAGGGCCCGAAGTGGTAACACACCTTCCTTTCGAAATCTTCGGGGCTCTGCACGCTCAGCAAATTAATATGTGTCTCAGTCTCTTCAGTTCTGAGGCAATGTTTTAGTGATTCGACTTGATGCTTTACGTATATTCTCTGGAGATTTATCATTCACTGCTATACTGTGCAAGAACTGAAGAGACTGAGACACATATTAATTTGCTGAGCGTGCAGAGCCTCGAACATTTCGAAAGGAAAGTGTGTTACCACTTCGGGCCCTGATTGGCTGCTGGTAGCGTGTCCCTGATCGGTGATTGGGTATTGCCTTGGTTGGTCTTCCGGGCGACGCTGAAGTCCCGGTCTGCTTGTGAAGGCACAATCCCGGTCTGTTTGTGAAGGCTTGTGAGTAATAATCTTTACTACTTTGCCTTCAGTTTTGTTTGTAGCGATATTATTCTATTTGGCGCCTTCTTTTCCTCGCTACAGATACCACTTACCTCATCTATCATCGGAAGAGCTGCCTGGTTTCTACACTTCGGAAACTATCGACCACCATCATTGTTTGTCTCCCGAGCGCACCTCCATAGGAGGACGGTTACTCTGAATTGGTCTTCTCTTATACACATCAGTTCGGAGACTGTGCCGCAGGGCAGTATTCCAACATGATAACGACCCCAAACACACCTCCAAGACGACCACTGCCTTGTTAAAGAATCTGAGGGTATAGGTGATAGACTGGCCAAACATGTCTCCAGACCTAAACCCTATTGAGCATCTGTGGGGCATCCTCAAATGGAATGAAGGGAAGCGCAAGGTCTCTAACATCCACCAGCTCTGTGATGTTGTCATGGAGGAGTGGAAGAGGACTCCAGTGGCAACCTGTGAAGCTCTTGTGAACTCCATGACCAAGAGGGTTAAGGCAGTGCTGGAAAATAATGGAGGCAACACAAAATATTGACACTTTGCCCAATTTTTACATTTCCACTTAGGGGTGTACTTACTTTTGTTGCCAACTGTTTAGACATTAATAGCTGTGTGTTGAGTTATTTTGAGGGGACAGCAAATTTACACTGTTATACAGACTGTACACTCACTACTTTACATTGTAGCAAAGTGTCATTTCTCCAGTGTTGTCACATGAAAAGATATAATAAAATATTTACAAAAATGTGAGGGGTGTACTCACTCTTGTGGGATACTGTGTATGTGTATATATATATATAACACACAGAGAAAACCCAGCACTCACTTACAAGCTCTCAGCTAAGATTTAAAAGCAAAAATGGAAAGGTTAGTCACCGCATCTGGCCAAATGGGACAAGCTCAGGTACCACGTCAAGGTCCTTTCCAATACCTGAGACCCTAAAACAGCCACACAATGCAAGCTTTCAAATCCAAACAAACTGAAAACAAGGGAAGGGTGCACAGGAATATGTAATCACCCTAGACATATACAAAACACGGAAGGGAACTGCACTCTCATACCGGCCCGGGTACACATCCCATGACCCTGCAACATGCTCAGCCCTGGGTGCCACTGGCACTCACAGGAAGTGTGGCTGTTTTAGGGTCTCAGGTATTGGAAAGGACCTTGACGTGGTACCTGAGCTATCTATCTATAGATATCTATATATATCAATGTAAATATTTGCATAGGAAATTAGTACATCTAGGCAAGTATCCCCGCTTGCTTTTCCCCAGAAATTCTTAATATACAATGTTTCCACTGCACAAGAGAATTGTGGGTAAGATATGCAAATTAGATATGCAAATTCTCAGTTTTTTTATATATATATATATATATATATATATATATATATATATATATATATATATATATATATATATATATATACTGTGTACAGATGGCACATGTCCCTCTGGTGATTGCAGGTAATGTTGACATCTAATTATGTCATTTTATTATACCCACCTGAGTGACTGGTATGTACAAGAGCAGTCTGCTCCTTATATAAGGGAACTTGGTAACTCGCAATTTATTCCACTTCTGCAAGCTACCCTGACTCACACTACACCAACCAGTGTGCCGCTACACTTTACCAGACAGTGATCTGCCTGTTTTATTTCATGTATTTGTTGTCATGTTTACACATCATGATTTTTTATAAACCAATATTAAACCACCACTTGCCCTAAAACAAATATAAATGTATAAAGTGCGTTATACCCTGCAGGCCGCCAGTGCTGGAGCTACAAATCTGCTATTTGTTTTCTTGAAGTTGCCTAATCTTGTCTTTTTATCTACACAGACCCTGCAATTGCTGTACAGCGAGTTGTACTGCAGTGAAAAGGTTAACACTGAATGTGCAGAAAAAAACAAACAATCACAAAAGATAAGGATGGCTTTATAGCTCAGAGGTAGAAATATGACATGCATTAAAAATATAAATCAGACGGCTTCTTGGCTGGTATCCAGGAGATGGATCTTTCTGATGATCAGAACCCTTCATTCTCTAGCACCTGATATTGTAATGTAACTAAATATCTGAAGATGCCTGGATCTGCTGTCTAGCTTGTGTATATGGTATATAGGGGGTTCACATTCACTTTTTAGAATAGCGTGTGCAAATATTTCTAATGGATTTGACAATATCACTGTTAAACTTTTGTTTTGTGTGTTTTGACACATAATTTGTGTCAAAACACACAACAAGGAGTAGATTTATCATACCCCGGGCGGACATGATGCGCTATAGCGAATCATGTCTGCCCTGCATTGCTGAATGCCGACAGTTTAACATTGCACAAGCAGTGAACTGCTTGTGCAATGCTGGATACAGCAATATACCCCAGCGCCAACAGAAACCTTGTGAGCCTGAGGCGGTGGTACCTAGCTCCCACCTAAAGAAAGATAACTGTGAGGAATGAGCCCAGGCGCCAACAATACGGAGGCTAAGGTTAGGTATAGGAGTGCACTACTTAAAGTACTATTAAAATGTTAAAACAATTTATTGTACAGAAATAAAAATGGTAAAATACAATACTTTGGAAAAAACACAATATTACATGTGCATGGATCCACGCTAATAAAATATAGTATATATAAAAACTTCAGAGCATAAACACATAGTAGAAGTAGACACAATGAAATTGGGTTAACAATATAAAAGCTAATCCTTGGTGATCATAAAACTGTGAGTGAATAAAAAATCAAAATGACAATAAAAATAATAAGTCCAAATGACAATAAAAATAATAATAATAAAAGATGTGGCAGTGTTCCAGTACTTAATGTTTCATTAAAAAACGATGAAATAAGTGTCAATCCTGTGTTAGAAAATGCAAAAAAATGTGTCAATCCTGTGGTTTTCAGTGGAAACAAAAAAGATGGAAAAAATGAAAAAAGAGCTGAAAAAAGTCAAAGACAAAAATAAAAGTATATGTGGAGTTTAATCCCTGTGTCCGGTGTTGTTATCCTTATCCCTTAGTGTATGGTATCCTTCTCCCTTGGTGTGTGGGGGCCCAAGGGGACTCTGCCCCAGTGGAAAATACCAGAAAGTGCTGAGTGCAAGAATTCAAAGTAATTCAACTAAAAAATGATAAGAATACAAAATACGAAAAAATCCAAAAACTCAAAAATGGAAACCTGTGAATAAAAAATATACACAATGTGTAAAACGTTTACAAATGAGTACTTCTAATGGAATGATGCTTACCAGGTCTACGCGTTTCGGCCCTTCCTAGGCCTTTATCAAGACTGATGGTAAGCTGTAATTAGTGGTCTTATATAGGGGAAGTAAACCTGTAACCGGAAATGGTCTTGTTTTGTGACTTCCGGTTTTTCGTGACTTTTAAACTTTTGTTATTCTATTTAGTCTTAAATATTTGGTTTCAGATTGCTTATGTGACATCTATAGAGGGCTTATGTGACATCTATAGAGGGCTAGATCGTTTGAGACCTATACCTAATAATCCCTAGCCTTCGTGATCCTATGACGTCACTTCCGGTAGGGGTATCCGACCAAATCTGTCTGATCTATTAGACCTTAATGCTGAACGATCGAATCACTAATGTGGCTAAATATTAGGTGATTAGCCTGATGTGCTTCAATAATAATTAATAATTAATCTATATTTCTAGATTTAAAGTTTTTATTAATTAATTTCGGTTCCGATTTCCGGAGGTCCCTATTGGTTGTGACGTCACGACATGTTGGCGCTGTTCATAGGCTCAAGGAGTTTTTGCTAGGTCCTAATAATAGAGGCCAATTATTTGTTAGTAACGGAGGTGTGTCTTGCTCTAGCGTCATCCAAGATGGCGTCCCTCAAATTCCGATTGGCTGATAGGATTCTATCAGCCAATCGGAATTAAGGTAGGAATATTCTGATCGGAACAGCCAATAGATTGCGAGCTCAATCTGATTGGCTGATTGAATCAGCCAATCGGATTGAACTTGAATCTGATTGGCTGATTCCATCAGCCAATCAGAATTTTCCTACCTTAATTCCGATTGGCTGATAGAATCCTATCAGCCAATCGGAATTCGAGGGACGCCATCTTGGATGACGTCCCTTAAAGGAACCGTCATTCGTCGTTAGTCCGTCGGGCCAGCAGGATGTTCCGCGTCGGAGGTCTGCAAGATGGATCCGGAAGAAAGAAGATTGAAGATGCCGTTGATAGAAGACTTCATCCGGATCATGGACCTCTTCAGCTCCCGCTTGGATGAAGACTTCATCCGGATCATGGACCTCTTCAGCCCCTCGCTTGGGCTTGGATTAGGACATCGGAGGAGCTCTTCAGGACGGATCGGTGAACCTGGTATGGTGAAGACAAGGTAGGAAGATCTTCAGGGGCTTAGTGTTAGGTTTATTTAAGGGGGGTTTGGGTAAGATTAGGGGTATGTGGGTGGTGGGTTGTAATGTTGGTTATTTAGAATAGGGTAGGGCATTTTGTTATTTTGGGGGGCTTTGTTATTTTATTAGGGGGCTTAGAGTAGGTGTAATTAGTTTAAAATTGTTGTAATATTTTTCTGATGTTTGTAAATATTTTTTTATTTTTTGTAACTTAGTTCTTTTTTATTTTTTGTACTTTAGCAAGTTTATTTAATTGTATTTATTTGTAGGAATTGTATTTAATTAATTTATTGATAGTGTAGTGTTAGGTTAATTGTAGGTAATTGTAGGTAGTTTATTTAATTAATTTATTGATAGTATAGTGTTAGTTTTAATTGTAACTTAGGTTAGGATTTCTTTTACAGGTAAATTTGTAATTATTTTAACTATTTTAGCTATTAAATAGTTCTTAACTATTTAATAGCTATTGTACCTGGTTAAAATAAATACAAAGTTACCTGTAAAATAAATATTAATCCTAAAATAGCTATAATATAATTATAATTTATATTGTAGCTATATTAGGATTTATTTTACAGGTAAGTATTTAGATTTAAATAGGAATAATTTTTTTAATAAGAGATAATTAATTTCGTTAGATTAAAATTATATTTAATTTAGGGGGGTGTTAGTGTTAGGGTTAGACTTAGCTTTAGGGGTTAATATATTTATTAGAATAGCGGTGAGCTCCGGTCGGCAGATTAGGGGTTAATAATTGAAGTTAGGTGTCGGCGATGTTAGGGAGGGCAGATTAGGGGTTAATACTATTTATTATAGGGTTAGTGAGGCGGATTAGGGGTTAATAACTTTATTATAGTAGCGCTCAGGTCTGCTCGGCAGATTAGGGGTTAATAAGTGTAGGCAGGTGGAGGCGACGTTGTGGGGGGCAGATTAGGGGTTAATAAATATAATATAGGGGTCGGCGATGTTAGGGAACCAGATTAGGGGTACATAGGGATAATGTAAGTAGCGGCGGTTTACGGAGCGGAAGATTAGGGGTTAATAATAATATGCAGGGGTCAGCGATAGCGGGGGCGGCAGATTAGGGGTTAATAAGTGTAAGGTTAGGGGTGTTTAGACTCGGGGTACATGTTAGAGTGTTAAGTGCAGACGTAGGAAGGGTTACCGCATAGCAAACAATGGGGCTGCGTTAGGAGCTGAACGCGGCTTTTTTGCAGGTGTTAGGTTTTTTTTTCAGCTCAAACAGCCCATTGTTTCCTATGGGGGAATCGTGCACGAGCACGTTTTTTAGGCTGGCCGCGTCCGTAAGCAACTCTGGTATCGAGAGTTGAAGCTGCGTTAAAAATGCTCTACGCTCCTTTTTTGGAGCCTAACGCAGCCTTTATGTGGACTCTCAATACCAGAGTTATTTTTATGGTGCGGCCAGAAAAAAGCCGGCGTTAGTTTTTCGGGTCGTTACCGACAAAACTCCAAATCTAGCCGAGTATGTTTAAAAACAGGGACGTCTCCCTTTAAATTTGCTAGCATTAAAAAATATATACCACCTTAATAAAAACAGTTTTACCACCTTAAGTTCAAAAGATCCTTATTGCTCATAGGTATTTGTATTTTAGTCTTTTTTAGCCAAACGATATAGATATGTGATAGCCTTGATAATTCTTTTATGGACTTTAGGATATCAGTTTCCAAAGCATTTGCAGTTCAGTCCCTAATGTCACTATGTGACTATCTCAGCAGCTTTCCAAACCAGCTTTTTAACAGCTTTTGCAAAACAGCCTTGCTGCGTGTAAATAACAGAGCCTGTTGGCCAGCAAATGAAATACACAGACTGATTCAACGCTACCTCACCAGCAGCAGGATCACAGTCCCTCCTTGGAAGGATAAGGAGCACGCAAACTTTCAAAGCGTTTTCCACTCCACAACTCTCAGCGTTTTCAATTCACCTGCTAGCATGATTGTGTGATGCAGTCAGTCAGCTGCATCTGGCTGTACTCTGATTGGTCCAAAAACGGTTTCCCAGTTTAAGGCTTTTTTTCTGATATTCTTTGTCACAAAGTTTAAAAGTTAGCTCAGGTATAGTTTCAAGTGGCACCCCACAGCAATTCGACGCGTTTCGCCCAGTGTATAGGGATTTATCAAGAGTTTAGACTAACTTTATTGCTTTAAATGCTGCTATTACATTGTTTGTGATTATACTGCAACTGCTTTCTAAATTTGAATATATATATATATATATATATATATATATATATATATATATATTATATATATATATATATATATATGCTTTTTTTATGCTTAATATCTTTTGAAATATATGAATGTTTTAGTGAACATAAAAGGTTTATTTTTTGCTGTATAAACTGACACAGTTTTGCTGTTTAGACTAACACAGATACATTATTGCTATAAAGGATGAGAGTAATTAGTACAGTCAGATATATGTCCATGTGGGCATACAATTACATGTGGCTTGTGGCCTGTGCTACTCTGAGACATATTAGTATTACACTATTCCACCTCATATCATGAATTGCATTGTGTTAAGTAGCAGTAATGTCAAGTATAATTGTAGAATTGTTTTTGTTAGTACGCCAAATACCATGCTCCTCATTGTGCACATGAATGTGTGATATTAAAGGATGTTATATCTCAAATACATATAATACTGGTGTGTGGGATGTTACTTACCAGCATGATGTGCCGTGGTTGCAGCCCCTGAGTCATGAGCCCCTGGAAGTCCACGGACTGCTGTGATACTCAGGGACCTGCTTATCATCTCCTGCCAGGTATTATACTCTATATCCAGGGATGGACCACCGCCTGTTCCCTTCTGGTGCATAGCTTCTTGCCCCATCTTTTCTTTGACCCGCCTCTTGCAGTAATTCCAGTGCTTTTTCAGGCCCTCAACAGTCCTCCTCTGCGGAGCCACACTTTTGATGGCATACACTACCGCCAACAATGCTGTTTTTCTCTTTTTGGGAATGTCTTTGCCCTTCTCCTGCCCGAAGAGGTCACTGTAATTGTCAATGATGGCCTAGACAAGGGCAACATTTTAAGCAAATGAGAAGTTGGGACATCTCAGCCTCTCATCCTCCATGGCCACTTGGCTTCCTTCCTGTGATGTCCCTGGTGTGGGTTCCTCCCTATCCTCTCCCTCCTCCCCCTTCTGTCCCCACGTGCACCCTCTGTCCCTCTCCTAGATGTGCCTGCTTTCTGGGGTTCTTGGGCATCTCCCCTCCCATCATCCCTTCTGGCTCTCCCTCTCCCCACTCACTCCCTGATGGGGGGGGCACTGCTCCTCCTGTCCTCTCCAATACTCCTCTCCCTGCCACTCCTCTCCCCTCCTCCCTACCTCTCCCTGCCAAGCTCACACTAAATCACACTACACACACTCACACTCACTCCCAGTTCAATCACACACAATCACGACCAAACACTCAGCCTATCACACTGTAAAAATAAAATAAAATCTGTGTGAGGTGTTAGAAAAAAAGGTGTGGTATATTTGTATATGTATGTATGAATGTGATGTGTGCAATATGTAAGAATGTGTAAGTGTACAAGCTTACTCAACAACAATGCAACCTAACTAACTCCTCTGTTTGCGCCTCTCTCTCTACTCTGACTAATCTTCCACTCCAGTGTAGTGTGTTGTAGCTCAACGAACAATCCAAACACACTGAAGAAAATGGCGGCTGTGCATGGGTTTATATATGAATTTGCATAGCATAATTACGTGTCACATTTTTATTTTAATTCCTGTTTCATTTTTACGAATGTTAACCTAATTTGCATAAAACTACTCTTTATTGACACTTTCCGTGGACACAATACTGGCATAAGCTACTTGCGACGATTAAAATGTGTATTTGCACACATTTCAGAAGATTGCCAGTTTGTCCTACTTACAGTTTAGCATCTAACGGCGCAGTATATGCAATACCCCGATGTGCGAGGTGAAATTACGAGCGGCACGGATTTCAACGCTTGCACCGAAGCCTGCGCTTTATATGTAATCGCACCCCTAGTTCTTAACCGAGTAGCCATTTTTGTTCACAGGTAGCCGTGCGCCACTAAAGTGGAAAAGTCTGGGGAAAACCCCTTTCATAATTATATTCTTTATATCCAATTATAAATATGATGCAAAGGCTAATTATGGTCTAAATTACAAGTGGTGCGCAAATTATAGCACAGGGTGCACTAGCAATATTTATATGTATTCTATACACAATACCCAAAATACATAACACCCTGATTAACCCACCGGGCCGCCCAATTGTTTCTTCACGTGATTCATTGTTACAGCCAATAGCTCAGTACGTTGACTTTTTGTTGCAACTTGTGGTACAAGATACCCGAGCCTTTCTACTAGACTCTAGCGAGTTATTAAGATTACTGAGAGGGATCCGAGTGGAAAAAGATGATTTATTGGTAGTACTTGACGTTAATAGTCTGTACACGATTATCCCACACCAGTTGGGTTTGGAAACTATGAGAGAACTTTTAGTAGCCTCGGATAAATATGTCGGTCCACCCATTGAATTTCATGTACAGTTGGCCGAGTTCTGTCTGACCAAAAATTATTTTAAGTTCGAGAGATCTTTTTATCTCCAGGTGGGGGGCACAGCGATGGGGTCATACATGGCCCCATCGTATGCCACTTTGTTTATGGCGGGTTTTGAAAACCGCTATTTATGGTGTCACGATGTGCCTCAAGAGGTACATCAACAATATTTTAATGACCTGGAGAGGGAGCCCTGAGAGTCTACAGGGGTGGTTCCAAGAATTCTACAACATTGACACTACTGTCAGGTTTAAGATGTCATTTAGTGATCATCATATTGAATTTTTGGATTTGATGATTACTAAGGAACAGACAGGACTTGAGACCACCTTGTACTCTAAGCCAACAGATCACAACTCCCTGCTGATGGCCCAAAGCTGTCATCCACCATCTCTGGTTAAAGGGATCATTACATCACAGTATATAAGGGCCATTAGAAACAATTCTAGCAGAAAGAAGGGGGAATCACAGGTACGAGAGATGCAAAATAGATTTGCCCAAAGAGGCTATCCTTCCACAGTCTGGAAGCTGTTAAAGAACAGATCAAGGATATCACACAAGAGACACATCTACAGAAGAAGGATCAACAACAGGACCTTGACAAAAATGTCATTTTTACAACTACTTTTGTACCTAATACATCTAAGGTTGGACAGAACATAAGGGAACATTGGCATATTCTACTTTCCGATCCTAAATTGAAATTTGCACAAAATACTCGCCCCTTGGTCGGATACAGACGTAGTACTAACCTCAAGGACATCTTGGTTATTACAGATCCAGTTTTATACCAACAAAGAACATAAAAGCACACAAAAGGGATGATTTCGGTGCCCCAACTTGCAACGCTATGATAGCCACTAAAAAGTTTAATCATCCGCATGGAAACAAAGTATATACCATCAATCATCCATTTTTCTGTACTACTACATTTGTAGTTTACTTGATCATCTGTCCATGTGGTGTACACTACATAGTAAAGACTCAAGGAACTATACGTGAAAGAATGACTAACCATCGAGCTGCGATCAGATCAGCCCTCAAGAAAGGGGAATCCGATTAACCAGTGGCA